>NW_027283490.1:0-17500 GCF_046629955.1 Centroberyx affinis | reverse complement strand
CGGAACAGCAGGCCTCCGACCCTGAAGGTGTGCAGCCGCTCGCCCCGCTGCACCACGCCGGCGATCTGCCGCGCCTCGTCCCGCTGGACGAACACCCGCCGGAACACCGAGAAGCAGCGCAGCTCCGAGTCGTACGGGTCGCGGGACGGCGCCGCCGGGTCGGGGGGCGGGGCCGAGGAGGGGGACGGGGAGGGGGAGGGGGAGGGGGAGGCGGAGCCGGCGGCGACCGTCCTGGGCTTGTGGAGGTGACACAGCATCGTCTTATCCTGAGGAGAAAACACAGGTTCACCTTAACCTGGGTGTGTGTGTGTGTGTGTGTGTGTGTGTGTGTGTGTGTGTGTGCAGCCTGGAAGGTGTGTGTCTTTACATGTGAATGTCTGAGTGTGTGTGTAACCTCCTTTGAAGAATGTATGAGAGTATATACTACTAGTGTATGTATTTATATGCGTGTGTGTGTGTTTATATATCTGTATTTTACCAGAAAGAAGGTGCAGTTGGCCTGTAAAGCGATTCAATAACTTCAAATAACTAAATAAAATAACTTCTCTCCCTTTTACCATTTTTCATAAGTTCTCCAGACCTGGAAATACTATTTTACAATTCTATGACTTTTCCAGGTATTCCAGGAGTGTGTTTACAGCGGGCTGCAGGGTGTTTACCTTAAAGAAGGTGCAGGGTGTTTACCTTAAAGAAGGTGCTGCAGGGTGTTTACCTTAAAGAAGGTGCAGCAGGGTGTTTACCTTAAAGAAGGTGCAGCAGGGTGTTTACCTTAAAGAAGGTGCTGCAGGGTGTTTACCTTAAAGAAGGTGCAGGGTGTTTACCTTAAAGAAGGTGCAGCAGGGTGTTTACCTTAAAGAAGGTGCTGCAGGGTGTTTACCTTAAAGAAGGTGCTGCAGGGTGTTTACCTTAAAGAAGGTGCAGCAGGGTGTTTACCTTAAAGAAGGTGCTGCAGGGTGTTTACCTTAAAGAAGGTGCTGCAGGGTGTTTACCTTAAAGAAGGTGCAGGGTGTTTACCTTAAAGAAGGTGCAGCAGGGTGTTTACCTTAAAGAAGGTGCAGGGTGTTTACCTTAAAGAAGGTGCAGCAGGGTGTTTACCTTAAAGAAGGTGCAGCAGGGTGTTTACCTTAAAGAAGGTGCTGCAGGGTGTTTACCTTAAAGAAGGTGCAGCGGGCCTGCAGGGTGTTTACCTTAAAGAAGGTGCAGCGGGCCTGCAGGGTGTTTACCTTAAAGAAGGTGCAGCGGGCCTGCAGGGCACAGGTGAAGTGGTAGGTGTTGGTGCAGCGCAGGCGGTTGCAGCCGCTGGTCGCTCCGGTCTGCTGGCAGTGAGCGCAGCGCAGAGTCAAACCTCGACGCAACGCCAACTCTACGTTGATGAGAGCGCCGGCCTGAGTCTCATAAACCTCACTGGACCACAGAGCACAGTTCAGATGGACCTGAGAGAGAGACAGGCAGAGAGAGAGACAGGCAGAGAGAGAGAGAGGCAGGCAGAGAGAGAGAGGCAGGCAGAGAGAGAGACAGGCAGAGAGAGAGACAGGCAGAGAGAGAGACAGGCAGAGAGAGAGGCAGAGAGAGAGACAGGCAGAGAGAGAGAGAGACAGGCAGAGAGAGAGGCAGAGAGAGAGACAGGCAGAGAGAACAATAATGTTAATCTCACTTGAATGAACTCTTCTTCTCTTGATGTGAGTGTTTTGTTATTACTAATATTGTTACTAATATTAAATCAGTGACATCTGTGACTGGTCCAACTCCAGATGTGGAGAGAAGAATAGTAGAGAGGAGCCCAGTAGAGCCCAGTAGAGCCCAGCAGAGCCCAGCAGAGCCCAGCAGAGCCCAGCAGAGCCCAGCAGACTCACCCACAGGTCCAGGTCCAGGTTCAGCAGCCTGGCTGGTCCGTCCGTCTGTCCGTCTCCCTGCTGGTGACAGAAGCAGCATCTCCGTTGGTCCTTGGGTAGCGGCTCCGGACGAAGACACGCCCCCAGCTTCTTCAACAGCACGTCCACTTCCTCCTCCGTCGGCAGGGAAACCGCCTCGTTTGAAACGCTTGGCCCCCTGGGTAAGGAGGGAGAGTAAGCTCAGACAGACATGCAGATACATGCTAACAGGCCAGCGCAACCTGGCCAGTGTGATGCTAACAGGCTAACCTGGTCCAGTGATGCTAACATGGTCAGAGTAGTGCTAACTTGGTCATGTGATGCTAACCTGGTCATGTGATGCTAACCTGGTCATGTGATGCTAACCTGGTCATGTGATGCGAACCTGGTCAGTGTGATGCTAACTTGGTCATGTGATGCTAACCTGGTCCAGTGATGCTAACCTGGTCATGTGATGCTAACCTGGTCAGTGTGATGCTAACCTGGTCATGTGATGCTAACCTGGTCATGTGATGCTAACCTGGTCAGTGTGATGCTAACGCTCCAGCGCCTCCAGCGGGAACTCTTCATCCTTTTCCCGTGGCGAGATGAGGATGATGAAGAGTCCTCTCCTCCTGGGACCGCGCGGGGGCGGGGCTTCAGCTTCACCGTCACCTGTCAATCCATGAGTCAGCCAATCAATAAAGCAACCTATCACTAAATCAATGAATGATTCTCTAAACATCTGCTGTTAGTCAACCGATTTATTCTAATCAATCAACCAGCTAATCAGCCAATCACTCCTCTATGACCCCTCCCCCCCCCCAAACAAACACACCTTGAGGCAGTCTGTCCTGGGCTTGGTCTCCATGGCGATGGCGGAGGCGGGAGGGAAGGCGAGGGGCGGGGAGGAGGAGGGGGTGGGGCCGGGGAGGGCGGGGTCTGTGGCAGGCAGTGGACGGCGATGGACGACATGTTGTTGGTGTACTGATGCTGCTGCTGCTGCACCCTGAGAGACGAACTGACCTCTGCTGCCTCACCCACAGGCTGGGGGGGGGAGAGATAAAGAGAGGGGGGGGTACATTTATATTAAATAATGAGCTTATTGGAGGTCCTCAGATCCAATCTTTATGCCACCTTCACCTCATGTTGGATTTATGGTGAATACAAACTGCTGACTGGTTCACTTCGCCTCCTAGTGGTGATTAACAGAAGGACATGTGGGAATTTCTGTTGTTAGATCTAACAGTCTAACAGTCAGCCTCACAAACTGCTGAAGTCTGTCCACTCAGGTGGCAAAATTATTGGTTATGTTCAAAAAGTAGTTTGTTTATGGTTGACTTTAAATTCATAAACAAATAATTTTGGATATAGGTTTTCCAACGAGTAAAACACATGAACGTTTCCCAGTTGTAACATCATGCTGTTCTTTTGCTTCTTCTGTGGAGAACAACTGATTGATCCATCTGATTGATTTAGAGTTTAGATAATGTCAGCTAGTTAGCTAGCTAACCATAGCATCTAGTCAGCTAACCATCACTGTCTTGTTGTTAACACATCTGATTAGCACACTAGCTAACGTAGCTAGTAGCAGCTAGCGTTAGCGTGTTCACATTAACATCAGTGTGTTTGCTGGCTAGTTAGCTAGCTAACAGTTTGTTCAGGTTAACTGAGCTGACTCTTCTCAAGCTACAACTCTTCATGTTTTGGAGTAGAGACTAGGGCTAAAGACAAGACAGTTTACTGTGTCACAGTAACCTACATTTGGAAACAAATCCACCTTATCACACTATTCACTTTTACTGAGAACGTTACTGAATGGATCTACAGGGAGTCATTCCTATGTTCCCCAGCTCTATATAGCACATAATGGGAACCTGAAAAAGATGTTCCCCCAAGAGTTTGACTCAAGTTTTATCCACAGAACCACCCAGACTCTTTAATATTCTCTGCCGGGTCAGATTTGACCTGGAACACCACAGATGTGACAATTTTTTTTAGAGACCTTCAAAATCAAATAAAATGATAACCATTGGTTTTGTTGTGTTTATATAGCTGTTTTGAAGCCTTGTTCCAATAAAAAAAACTGGATAATATTTATGAAATGAATATATATAATTTGACCCGAACACAACAGGAGGGTTAATGTGTGTTAACAGAATATTGAACTGGAGAACATAGGACCTTGGGAACATAGGTACGCTCCCATCTACAGCCACACCACAACAAGCTGCATCAGCTGCTCTCTGTTTCTGGCTGCTTGATACAGATTTACACGTTTGGAACTGAACTGGTCTCTCTCTCTCTCTATCTCTCTCTCTCCCCCCTCTCTCTCCCCTCTCTCTCCCTCTCCCTCTCCCTCTCTCTCTCTCTCACCTTGCAGTAGAGAACAGAGCAGTTGTTGCTGCAGAACAGCAGTCTGTCTGTCTGTCTGGACTGTCCTTCCTGTTTCAGGTCTTTGATGATGCGGACTGTGTTCCCCAGCGGCAGCTTGCAGTAGCTGCAGCACTGAGGCCGAGCAGAGGGCCGCCATGCTGGAGGGAGTCCATCCTCACACCTGGACACACAATACAGAGCTGTCAATCACCAGGAGGAGAGGAGGGAGAGAGAGAGAGAGAGAGAGAGAGAGAGAGAACAATGCAGGAGAGGAGAGAGGGAGAAAGGAGAAAGGAGAGAGAGGGAGGATACAGGGAGCAAAACAGAGAAAAAAAAAGGTAAAGAAAATGGCAAAAGAAAATAGAAGATAAATCATGGGAAGAAACAAGTACAAAAAAAAACAAGTAGGAAGAAAAAAGAGAGAGAGAAGAGACAAGGAACAGAAAACTAAAAGACAGAAGGGAAGATGAAGAGGAAAACAGAGTAAAAAGGACAAAAATATAGAGAACAAACACAGAGTGAGACCAAGAGAACAGACAGAGAGAGAGAGAGAGAGAGAGAGAGAGAGAGAGAGAGAGAGAGAGAGAGACAGAGAGAGAGACAGACAGACAGACAGAGAGAGAGACAGAGAGAGAGAGAGACAGAGAGAGAGAGAGAGAGAGAGAGAGACAGAGAGAGAGAGACAGAGAGAGAGAGACAGGTAGGTAGCTGGTACAGACCGGTGGCTCCAGCAGGTTTGTTGTGCCTGCTGACTGTCTGAGGAGGCAGAGAGCCTGGCTGTCTGCTGCAGTCTGAACCCTGCACACACACACACCACACACACACACACACACACACACACACACACACACACACACAGAGTCAATATCAGTGTTGGACAGTTAAAGGAAATCATTTACAGTCCAATTCATTTTTGTTTTTTAAACCTGGTTTCACTGGGCAGTTCAGAGTGGAGAGAACATGATGTCACACCTGAGGCAGCGGGACTCGGACTCCGGCCAGCAGGGCCAGCGAGCTGCGCTCCGGGCCGGAGGGGGGGCCGGGGGGCAGAGGGGTCCGGGCCGGCGGGGGGGCGGGTCAGCTGGTAGCCGGTCGGCACGGGACACGCAGCAGCTCTGCAACCGCCGCCATCACTCCTGGAACATTCTGGAAACACACAGCACCGCCAGCATGAGACGACTGGACTACTGGACTACTGGACAGCTGGACTACAGGACTACAGGACAGCTGGACTACAGGACTACAGGGACTACAGGACTACTGGACCACTGGACTACAGGACTACTGGACTACTGGACTACTGGACCACTGGACTACAGGACTACAGGACTACAGGACTACTGAACTGCTGGACTACAGGACTACTGGACCGCTGGACTACAGGACTACAGGACCGCTGGACTGCAGGACTACTGGACTACTGGACTACAGGACTACTGGACTACTGGACTACTGACTACAGGACTACTGAACTACTGGACTACAGGACTACAGGACTACTGGACCGCTGGACTACAGGACTACAGGACTACAGGACCGCTGGACTGCAGGACTACTGGACTACTGGACTACAGGACTACTGGACTACTGGACTACTGACTACTGGACCACTGGACTACTGGACCACTGGGCCACTGGACTACAGGACTACAGGACTACTGGACCACTGGACTACAGGACTACAGGACTACTGGACCACTGGACTACAGGACTACAGGACTACTGGACCACTGGACCACTGGACTACAGGACTACTGGACTACTGGACTACTGGACCACTGGACTACTGGACTACAGGACTACTGGACCACTGGACTACAGGACCGCTGGACTACAGGACTACTGGACCACTGGACTGCAGGACTACTGAACTACAGGACCACTGGACTGCAGGACTACTGAACTACAGGACCACTGGACTACAGGACTACAGGACCACAGGACAGACTGAGCGCTGTTTACCTGAGCAGCCACTGGGGTCAGAGTTATCGCTATGGAAACCAGACCGGCGCTGGAACAGGAAGGCGGGCCCTGCTGGTTTGGCTCCGTCTTCACTTCCTGCTTCACTGCAGAGCCTGGACACACACACACACACACACACACACACAGCCATAGAGTCACACACACATCAAATTCACTTTTCAAAGACTTTCACAGACTCCCAGCGGTCAGTTTTGCAGACTTCCGGTGTTCGGCTCTCACCTTTGCCCCAGGCGCAGGGCATGATGGGTATTGTAGGCGAGGGCAGGGGGAGGCGGCTCCAGCTTGACCCGGGACAGGTCGGGGTACCTGCTGACCTCCATGTCCACCACGCTCTCCGGAGACGAGGACGGGACGAAGCCGTCCGGACTGTCCCGCTCCGACGAGTCCTGCACCCTGGAAACACACGAAGAAGAAGTAGAAGAAGAAGAAGAGAAAGAAGAAGAAGAAGAAGAAGAAGAAAGAAGAAGAAGAAGAAGAAGGACATTTACCTCAACAGGAAGAGGAAGATGCCAAAACACAATCCTCCGATGATAAGCAGACAAATAATATAGTCAAACCAAACCAAGCAGCCGACAGGTGCGTCCTGTCCTGTTTACCTCAGCTCTTCCTGGTTGTTGTGGGGCGGAGTCGGCAGGGAGGCGGGGACATCCACCATCTTGGAGGCGTGGTTTAGAGCCAGAAGCTCCTCCCCTTTCTGCTTCAGACCAGACACAGCTTTCACTGAAACAAAAAAAAAAAAAAGAAAAAAAAAAGACATTTACACATCACAGTACAGCAGCAGTAGTATCAGTAAAGGTGTAGTATCAGTAGTAGTAGTATTATCAGTAGTAGTAGTATTATCAGTAGTAGCAGTAGTATCAGTAGTAGCAGTAGTATCAGTAGTAGTATTATCAGTAGTAGTAGTATTATCAGTAGTAGTAGTATTATCAGTAGTAGTAGTATTATCAGTAGTAGTAGTAGTATCAGTAGTAGTAGTATTATCAGTAGTAGTAGTATTATCAGTAGTAGCAGTAGTATCAGTAGTAGTATTATCAGTAGTAGTAGTATTATCAGTAGTAGTAGTATTATCAGTAGTAGCAGTAGTATCAGTAGTAGTATTATCAGTAGTAGCAGTAGTATCAGTAGTAGTATTATCAGTAGTAGTAGTAGTATCAGTAGTAGTAGTATTATCAGTAGTAGTAGTATTATCAGTAGTAGTAGTAGTATCGGTAGTAGTAGTATTATCAGTAGTAGCAGTAGTAGTATTATCAGTAGTAGCAGTAGTATCAGTAGTAGTATTATCAGTAGTAGTAGTATTATCAGTAGTAGTAGTATTATCAGTAGTAGTAGTAGTATCAGTAGTAGTAGTAGTATCAGTAGTAGTAGTATTATCAGTAGTATTGTTACCATCTTGCTCGGTCAGCTCCTTCCTGCTCAGCTCGTCGGTCGTAGCGAAGCCGTTGACCAGTTTCTGCCTGGCGACAGGCGGGGGGGTGGGGGGCAGGGAGGCCGGGGGGGTGGGGGGGTTACTGAGGTTGTTCTGCTGGAGAGAGAGAGACAGAGAGAGAGAGAGAGAGAGACAGAGAGAGAGAGAGAGAGAGAGACAGAGAGAGAGAGAGAGACAGACAGAGAGAGTCGGTTTGAAACGATGGAGAACGTGAATCTGTTCATTTAAAAAACACTGAACTCACTTTGTAGCCAAATGGATTCAGGAAGTCAGCGCTCAGTTTCATTTCCCTGTTGCCAAAGTCATAGTAGTACTAGTACTGCAGTAGTGGTGCAGCAGTAGTACTGCAGTAGTAGTACCTTGTATATGAGTTGTGAGTAGCAATACTGCAGTAGTGCAGTAGTACTGCAGTAGTAGTACCTTGTATATGAGTTGTGAGTAGCAATACTGCAGTAGTGCAGTAGTACTGCAGTAGTAGTACCTTGTATATGAGTTGTGAGTAGTAGTCGGTGACTCCGTCCAGACAGGCGTTGCCGAAGGAGCCGGTCAGTCTGGAGTCTCTGCCCAGGGAGGAGCTTCCGTACGGGGGGAACAGACCGAGATCCACCCCCAACACCGGCTCCATGAGGGGCAGCACCGCCAGCTGGGGGGGGGGGGGGTTAGACCTCAGTACTTTCATCTTCAGACTTACAGTACTTAGAGCCCTGCACCGGCCTCAAATTGTTTTTTTGTTTTTTTTACATAAACCTAATGTTTATATCAATTTGGAATAGCCTATCAAATCAACACCATACAAAACACTTCCACAGTATTAAATGTGTCAGTTCAAATGTTTATCAGAAAAATGTTGAGCTTCAGGCTGACTGGCTGCCACACAGACTGGGATGGGCAACACAAGGCTGGTGGATCTGCTGGAGCCGGACCGGAGCTGCAACTACGCAAGACTGCTATTCTTCTGTTCCACATGTCAGCCATATAAACGTATATAAATGCCAATAGTTTGCTTACTGTAGTCATTTATCACCATGGTAGTTAACAAAACAGAGGAAACATGAACCAAAGTCGCTTAAATAAATGTTGGAGATGAGCTTATCTATGGAGCCGCTGAGGAGCTTCTATCAGGAAACCCAGGCCTGTGCTGCCTTCAGGTGCAGCAAGAAATATCAGAATTACAGATAGAGAGGGAGAGAGACAAGAAGAGAGACAGGAGGACAGACAGGGAGAGAGACAAGAAGACAGGCGGTGTGTCTACCTGTCTGAGCTGGGTCATGAGTGTGTCGGAGGTGGAGGAGCAGTGCAGTGTCTTCTCCTCCTCCTCCTTCTTCCTCCTCTTGTTCTTAGGAGGAGCTCTCTCTCTCTCCGGGCGAGCGAGCCTCTTACAGCGCTGAGGCTTCTTCTTCCCAGAAACTTCAAGATGATCCTGAGGAGGAGAGGAGAGGAGGAGGAGAGGAGAGATGAGGAGGAGGAGAGGAGAGATGAGCACAGGAGAGGAGAGATGAGGAGAGGAGGAGAGGAGAGGAGAGAAGAGGAGAGGAGAGATGAGCAGAGGAGAGGAGAGGAGAGATGAGGAGAGAAGAGAGGAGGAGGAGAGGAGAGGAGAGATGAGGAGAAGAGAGGAGAGATGAGGAGAGGAGAGGAGGAGAGATGAGGAGAGGAGGAAAGGAGAGGAGAGGAGAGATGAGGAGAGGAGAGGAGAGGAAGAGAGGAGAGATGAGGAGAGGAAAGGAGAGGAGGAGGAGAGGAGAGGAGGAAGAGAGGAGAGGAGACAAGAGGAGAGGAGAGGAGAGATAGTTTAGTATGTTATTTATATTGAGCTTGATTTTCCTCTTAAATATAAAGCTCCGCCCTCCTCCTCACCATGTTGCTGTTTCCATGGGAACCAGGCCCAGCCAGCCCCTCCTCTTCCTCGGACCGGACGCTCTCATTGGACAGCTGTCGGCGGGCGGGCGGGGCCTGGTTGCTAGGCGACGGCGTGGTTGCCGGGGAGGTCTTGTCCTTCAGCAGGTGTCTGAGCAGCTCCTTCCCTCCGTCTCCAGAGCAGGAGAATCCCTCGCTCCCTCCCTCCTCCATCTTGACCACGCCTCCTCCACAGGCTCCGCCCTCCTCCTGCTCCTCCTGCAGGAAGGACAAAACAATAAAAACTACAAGTTCAGATCTGGACGACAGATATGGCAACTGACATGACAGTAATACTACAGGAATACTACAGGAATACTACAGGAGTACTACAGTAATTAATGTGTACAGTTATACTACAGGAATCCTACAGTAGGAAGTGTATACAGTAAGTAATAAATGTGTAGAGTAATCCCACAGTAATACTACAGTAATAGTAAAGTAATAGTACAATATTGAGTGTGTACAGTATTACTACAGTAATACTACAGTAACAGCACAGTATCAGTTCCCTCACCTTGACCTCCAGGCGAGCTCCATACAGGCAGCCTCTGTCAGACTGCCTGCCCAGGACAGAGGCTCGGTCCTGGGCCGCAGGCTCAGCCGACAGCTGCCTCTCCAGCTCCGACGACGGAGCCAGGCCAGAGAGGGCGGAGCTCTGAGGAAACGACAGATCTGATTGGTCCACGCTGCCCCGTGTGGGTGTGGAGCAGGAAGTGTCGGAGAGGGCCGGGGTGGGCGGGGCTGTGATGTCATCGGAGTGGGACGACAGCGGCGTCCTGGCTCCTCCGCCCGCGGTGTCGTCTCCATCCTTCTTCCTGTTCCTGTTCCTTTTCTTCTTTGGTTTCTCCTCGGGGATGATGTCAGAGTAGAGCTGGATGAGGGAGGCGGGGCCTCCAGAGGCAGAGGGGGGGAAGGAGGGAGGGAGGGGAGTAGAGGGGGAGGAAGAGGAGGAGGAGTTGTGTCCAAACGGGTGGCGCTGAAGATCTCCCACACCCAGACTTCCAGGGCGGGTGGGCGTCATCCCCGCTGCTCCTATCCCAGCCGGACGCACCTGTCCCTGGGCCGGGGGCCCGGTGGGGCCCGGGTGTCTGGGTCTGGTCTGGAGGTTGGAACTAGCCACATCTAGGGGGTGTCCGTGCCCAGGTAGGGCCCTGCCCGGGTGACCTGGGTGAACTCCTCCGTAGCCCTGCTGGAGGCCGGCCTGCGGGGGGAAAGGCGGCCCCGCCTGGCCCGGGTGCTGCGGCGGTCTGGAGGCCGGCGGCGACTGGAGGAAGTCCTGCGGCAGCTCGGAGCTGAAGAAGGGCATCTGGGAGAGACCGTCCCCGCCGGGGGCCGGCGCCGACCCGGCCTGACCGCCGGCCCCCGGGTTCGGCCCGACGCGAGCCGCGGGCGGAGCTCCGACGGCGGGCGCGCCCGCTACTCCGGCCCCGGGCCCCAGGGAGGCTCCCAGCAGGCCTTGCTGCTCCAGCTCCAGTCTCTGCTGCAGGGCGCGATGGCGCTCAACCTGAGGGAGGAAAAATCACATTGACACCAGAAAAATATCGGTAAATGTATTCGTGTGGCTCCCTTCTGAATATCCCGCTTTGTGTGACGAAGATGAGAATAATGAAATCATTCCAGTGAAAGCAGGACAGTGATGAGTTTCACCTCCTGCATGAGCTGAACTCTCTGTCTCTCCTGCTGCTCTCTCAGCCGCTCTCTCCTCTCTCTCTCCTGGAAACCTTCGCTGAACGGGTTGGTGTCGTCAAACTTCACCTGAGACCATGAGGAGGCAGACAGGACAGGATGGAGCCGCAGCAAACATCACAGTAATAGTTGTAGTTGTCGTAGCAATAATAGTAATTGCACTAGTAATGCTAGCATTAGCAGTAGTAAAATTATTATTATTAGCAGTAGTCGTAGTAGCAGTAGTAGTAGTAGTTGTAGTGGTAGTAGCAGTAGAAGCAGCAGCAGTAGTAGTACTAGCAGTAATAGTAGTAGTAGTAGTAGTAGTAGTAGTAGTAGTAGTAGTAGTAGTAGAACTAGCAGTAATAGTAGTAGTAGTAGTACTAGCAGTAATAGTAGTAGTAGTAGTAGTACTAGCAGTAGTAGTAGTACTAGTAGTACTAGTAGTACTAGTAGTAGTAGTAGTACTAGCAGTAGTAGTAGTAGTATTAGCAGTAGTAGTAGTACTAGTAGTACTAGTAGTACTAGTAGTACTAGCAGTAGTAGTAGTACTAGTAGTACTAGTAGTAGTAATCAAGCCACTAGAGACAGAGCTGCTTTAGTGTAAGTGTACATAAGAGGTGTGTGTTCAGTCTGGAGTGTGTGTGTACCTGGGGGGCGGGGCCAGGGCCGGCTCCGCCCCCGGCCCCAGCAGCAGTGTTTCCTGTGGCTCCGGTGGCAGGAGTCTGGGTGAGGGGCGGGGCCGGGGCCGGGGCCGGGGCCGGGGGGGCGCCGGGGAGGGCGGGGGGCATCTGAGGGGGCAGGTGGGGGGGCAGCCTCTGCCCCATGCCGCCCGGATGCCCGCCCCCCCCGGCGGTCCAACCCGGGGGTACGTTCGGTACGCGGACCGGGGCGGGGCCGGCCGGGTGGGTCTGCATGGGCATCATGGGCTGACCGAGCAGAGTCTGGGGAACAGGGGGGGCTGAGGGGGGCAGCAGGGGGGACGCTGAGGGGGGCAGCAGGGGGGGGGCTGAGGGGGGCAGCAGGGGGGAGGCTGAGGGGGGCAGCAGGGGGGGGGCTCTCTGCTGCTGTTTAGACCTGTAGTCCTCTATCAACTCTGCATGATCCTTCTGCTGCTTCCGAATCTACACAGAGAGAGAGAGAAAGAGAGAGAGAGAGAGAGAGAGAGAGAGAGAGAGAGAGAGAGAGAGAGAGAGAGAGAGAGAGAGAGAGAGAGAGAGAGAGAGAGAGAGTGTTACAAAAAGCAGTGATTGTTACATTTACTGTTACTTTTCACTTCAATACTGTTACCAGCTGTAATTGAAGTTTTGGCAACATTGTTATCTTTGAACATTCATGCCAATAAAGCAGACTGAACTGAACTGAACTGAGAGAGAGAGACAGAGACACAGAGAGAGAGAGAGAGAGGAGAGAGCTGCTGCTTGTCTCTGCAGCGCCCCCTGCTGGTCGGTGACAGAGGGTGACAGCGGGTGACAGAGGGTGACAGAGGGTGACAGCGGGTGACAGAGGGTGACAGCGGGTGACAGAGGGTGACAGCGGGTGACAGAGGGTGACAGAGGGTGACAGTGTGTGACAGCGGGTGACAGCGGGTGACAGAGGGTGACAGAGGGTGACAGCGGGTGACAGCGGGTGACAGAGGGTGACAGAGGGTGACAGAGGGTGACAGAGGGTGACAGCGGGTGACAGAGGGTGACAGCGGGTGACAGCGGGTGACAGAGGGTGACAGCGGGTGACAGCGGGTGACAGTGGGTGCTGTACCTGCTCCAGCTGTTTCTGCACGCCCGCCTGCTGCTCGGTGACGAGCCGCAGCTGGGCGGCGTCCTCCTCGCCGAACGCGCGGCCCGCCTTCTTGGCGGTCCTCTGCTTGGCGGACAGAGCCTTCTTGGCCTTGCGGTGGGAGGCGATCTGCTCCTCCAGGAGGCGCTGCTGCATCTGGAGCAGCTGCTGCGTCTCGCCCAGCCACTCCTCATACTGCCGCCGCTGAGGCTCGTCTGCAGGGAGGAGAGGAGGAGGAGAGGAGGAGGAGAGGAGGAGGAGACATTCACTGCAACTAACGATTATTTTCATTGTCGATTAATCTGTCGATTATTTTCTCGATTAATCGATTAGTTGTTTGATCTATAAAATGTGAGAAAATGGTGAAAAATGTGGATCAGTGTTTCCCAAAGCCCAAGATGACGTCCTCAAATGTCTTGTTTTGTCCACAACCCAAAGATATTCAGTTTACTGTCATAGAGGAGGAAAGAAACCAGAAAATATTCACATTTAAGAAGCTGGAATCAGAGAATTTGGACTTATTTTTCTTAAAAAATGACTCAAACCCATTAATCGATTATCAAAATAGTTGCCGATTAATTTAATAGTTGACAACTAATCGATTAATCGATTAGTCGTTGCAGCTCTAATCAGCTCCATGTTATTCTGCTGTCAGGAACATGAATGGTGATATCAGCTCCATGTTATTCTGCTGTAGTAATCACTAATGAGACTCTTGACCATCACAGTTTCACAAGCTCTCCATCCAAATTATATTATTGTCACTTTGTAACGACATTTTTAAATTGTTGTTTACATTCTAGCAGCCAATGGCATCGCTGGAAAGATTTGAGTCTCAGAAATAAACAGAATTCTGCTCAGTCAGACTTTGTTGACACTGAACTTTTATTGATCACATCGGATCCTGGTTGTATTGAATCGGGTGTCAAATCGTATCGTGAGATAAACGGATCGTCCATCTCTAGAGGACAGACTGAGCGATCCTCTGATACTCACTGCCGAAGCCCGGGCCGAAGCTGGGGGGGGTCGGCCTCACCAGCTGGGGGGTCGACTTCCCATCCTGAGAAGAAGAAGAAAGGAAATGCTGACAACTTCCTGTTGCTTTATGCCAAACTCAGAGTGAACTGGGATAAGAGACAGAAACAGATTGATCATCACTGTACAGACCTGCACCTGTCCCGCCAGGCGAGGAGGAGGAGGAGGAGGAGGAGGGGGAGGAGGAGGAGGAGGAGGAGGAGGAGCAGCAGCCTCTGGACCCTGGGGCCCTGGAGCCTGCTGGAACCTAACACACACACACACACACACACACACACACACACACACACACACAGAGTTAACTTGTGCAGGAAGAGACGAAGCAGTCTCTTGTACTACTGAAGGAGGGTGAGCAGCCTTCTGACTGAACAGCTAACCAAAGTTTTTAAAGTATGAATAAATTAAGAATAATAAGAAGACAGCAATAAGACAACCACCTCTACACATTTTAATACTTTGGAAAAACATATTTTAAGACTTTTTCAGACTTTCTTCGGACCCACAAATACCCGGGAGATAAATAAATAAGTGGACACACAGACAGATATTTGGCTATCTATTATTATTTAAAAATAAAATAATCTATTATCTGCTTCATCCAATCAGATCTGCTCAGGCTCTCCGCTCTGCTTCCCTACTGCCTGCAACAGGGAAGTTATTTGTTACTAGGAGGGAGGCTGAATGTCTGATGGAGCTGTGAGCTCAGCGGGGAGCGGAGGGGTCAGAGGTCAGAGGTCAGAGGTCAGGGGTCAGGGGTCAGAGGTCGTACCTGTTGATGACGATGGGGTTCAGTCCCAGGCTGCTCTGGGTCATCACCTTGTTGATGCCCTTCAGAGCCACCATCTTGGCCTTCATGATGGGATCAGAGATGGAGTCCAGTTCTGCTGCATGTGCACACACACACACACACACACACACACACACAGTGAGCCACATATAACATGCCCTAGATGAAAACAGGCCTAACTGTAATTATTTAATAATAATAAATTGTAATTGTACAGCGCTTTTTAAAAACAGAGTCCACAAAGTGCTTTAACAACCAAATAAAAGCAAACAAAACACTCAAAATGAATAAAAACAGAAATAGAACAGAATAGAAACAATGTGGCAGCACAAGATGAAGTGATAAGAATAGAGGGTAAAAACATTATAATATTACAAAGTAGGATTAAATCCAGCAGATGAAAGTAAGAATATCAAAATAAGCTTTAAAGAAGAGTGATCCCAGGTTTCAGAGGGAGAAATGTCTCAGTGTTGGAGGAAGGAACAGGAAGGGGCCTAAAGCTGAACCCTGAGGAACTCCACAGGTAACGGGAGCTGAAGAAGAAGAATGATGCTGTGTTCTTGATAATGTTCTTTGAATCCAACTCTCACCCAGATGTGTTGCTACACTGCAGTCGGCCTGTGCACCGTGCATCGCTCTGAAACCAGACCGACTCGCCCAAAAAGCTTCGAGTAGCTTGAAACAACTTTGTGTAAAAACATGGACAACGAAACAGCCGGGACTGAAGAGGTCCAGGTTTGTTTTGATGAGTAGAGGGTTGAACTAACACACACTAACAACAGAAGGGAAAGGGCCATTTACATGAGAGATATTGATTATGGATCATTTAAGAGCGCGTTCAGGAGGAACAACATGAAGGGGAAGAGTTAGACGCCACATGAGATACAGAAACAGGATCTGAACAGCTGAAAACAACAGATTCCTCTTTGACAGGTACGACCCGGCCGGGCAGAGTGAGCTGAAGCCTTATGTATTATATTATACTAAAAATCAAGTTATCTTGAACTCTATCTAGTATCTATTTATAATAACGGTCTACACTGCTGGACCGGAGAGTGAAGGTCTGGTCCTGGTCCTCACCCATGTTAGGGAACAGAGAGTCGGAGCTGGATCTCTGTCTGATCAGCGCCTGCATCTGTTTCTGCTGCTGCTGCTCCTGGCGCTCCTGGTCCAGGAGGTCCTGCAGGAGGAGAGGCTGCTCCTCCAGGAGTAACAGCCTGTTGGCCTGGTTCTGGTCCTGGACCTGGATCTGGTTCTGGGCTTGCGGCTGGGTGGGGAGCCCCGGGAGTGGAGGCTGGGTCTGGGGGTTGAGGAGGAGGTGTGGCTGGGCGGGTGGGAGGGAGAGCAGGTTGGGGGGGGGAGGGCGACCCTGGGGGTGGGGGGTGAGGAGAGCGGAGGGGGGAGGGGCCAAATCCATGCTGCTGCTGCTGCTGGTAGATGGACAGTTGGCCTGGAGAGAGAGAGGGAGGAGAGAAAGAGGAGAGGGAGGAGAGAAAGAGGAGAGGGAGGAGAGAAAGGGAGGAGAGAGAGACAGAGGAGAGAGAGAGAGAGAGAGAGGAGAGAGAGGAGAGAGAGACAGAGGAGACAGAGGAGAGAGAGGAGAGAGAGACAGAGGAGACAGGAGAGAGAGAGAGAGAGAGACAGAGGAGAGAGAGGAGAGAGAGACAGAGGAGACAGAGGAGAGAGAGGAGAGAGAGACAGAGGAGACAGGAGAGAGAGGAGAGAGAGACAGAGGAGAGAGAGGAGAGAGAGACAGAGGAGAGAGAGACAGAGGAGACAGGAGAGAGAGGAGACAGGAGAGAGAGGAGAGGAGAGAGAGACAGAGGGGAGAGAGACAGAGGGGAGAGAGACAGAGGGGAGAGAGACAGAGGAGACAGAGGAGAGAGAGACAGAGGAGAGAGAGACAGAGGGGAGAGAGGAGAGAGAGACAGAGGAGAGAGAGACAGAGGGGAGAGAGGAGAGAGAGGAGAGAGGAGAGAGAGGAGAGAGGAGAGAGAGACAGAGGAGAGAGAGGAGAGAGAGACAGAGGAGAGGGAGGAGAGGGAGAGAGAGAGAGGAGAGAGAGGGCGGTACAGGAAGTTTCAAGGTTTTATTCATTTGTTCTCCTGGTTGAGTGTGACCTGATCATTGGATTAATAAACACCATGAATCAATCAATAAATCCTGGAGCCGTGGTTCAGTTCAGCTGAGAGTTTCCATCCCAGCCTCCACTGGCTCACTGCCTTTCTACAAAACAACCAGATGGAAATGTTGAATAAATGTTGAATCAGGAGTGAGAAGCTGTTTACCTGCCGCCATGGGGGCGTGGCCTCTGGGCTCCGCCCCCACTGACCCGCCAGAGTCCTCCAACTTCTCCTGCAGGAAGGAGAGAGGAGGAGGAGAGGGTGACAGGAAGGAGGGAAGGAATGAAGGAAGGGAGGAGAGAAGGGAGGAGGGAAGAGGAAAGGAGGGAAGGAAAGAAGAGGAAAGATTAACTGATAAATATAACAATAACCATCGCTAAGAAACAGTCAACTGATCAGTATTTAATGTTTTGTTTTTGTTTTTAACTAATTATTATTTACTCCATAAAAACGAATTGATCATTTGTTCATTTTCTCCATTGTTTACTAGGTAATAGTAAATGATGTTGCACATTATTTCATTCTTAATCACGTTAGTTTCCTACATAGTTTATTAATTCATAGTAAATAATGTGGTGTA
>NW_027283489.1:0-23837 GCF_046629955.1 Centroberyx affinis | reverse complement strand
TTCACACACGCACACACACACACACACACACTCAAACGCAGTATATACAGTACGTATAGACAAGCAGAGACACATGCGCATTTACACACACACACACACACACACACACTCAAACGCAGTATATACAGTACGTATAGACAAGCAGAGACACATGCGCATTTACACACACACACACACACACACACACACACACACACACTCAAACGCAGTATATACAGTACGTATAGACAAGCAGAGACACATGCGCATTTACACACACACACACACACACACACACACACACACACATAACACTGTTGTCGTGTGAAAACCTCTTAACTCCAGTTTGGGTGATGTTTGGGTTTCATGTTTTGACTTCCATTAAAGGATTACATGCTCCTCTACGGGTGGCAAGAACACACACACACACACACACACACACACACACACACACACACACAGTCTCACACAGCGTATGCTCTGTAATCAACAAGGTTTGGCAGTGACCTTACTAGTGCCGTTTTTAACGATCATTACCTTAATTGGATTTTAAAAGAAGGTGTTATGGGTGTGTGTGTGTGGGGGGGGGGGGGGGGGGGGGTAAGGGCAGAGGCAAGGTGGACCAAAATAACACTGCATCATTTTTCAGGAAAGGAGACAGGAGGGAGAGAGAGAGAGAGAGAGAGAGAGAGAGAGAACACAAAGGGCAAAGAGAGACTGACACATACAATAGATAGAAACAGACAGTGAGAAAGAGAGAGAGAGATTTCTGTTGCCATTTCGCTCTCTCTCTCCCCCTCTCTCTCCCTCTCTCTTTCTCTCTCTCTCTCTCCCTCTCTCTCTCTCTCTCACTCTCCTCTCCAGAGTCTCCATTCGTCTCTCCTAATGACTTGGTATTTATCCGGCTCATGACGCTAAACTTTGAACTCAGGGGAGTCCAGATTACAGGTCTGAGAGAAGCCCGGCCCCGCTGCCTGATGACATCATGACTCTGTGTGTGTGTGTGTGTGTGTGTGTGTGTTTGTTTGTAGTCAGGGTTTGAATTCATTGACTGTCAATAAACTATACATGAGTGATTATAACTACGCCTGTGTAATCACACGTGTGATTATGTTGCACTTCATCTTATATAAAGTATAATTGTGTTGCAGTTAAAGCTGAAATATGCAACTTTATTCCACATTAAAATAACAATAAATACACAGGATAGACAGTATGATACAGTTTCAGTCTGTGACCCTGGGTGTTCAAGCCTAAATCCCCCCCCCCCCCCTTTGCCTGAAATTGGCTTTTCTTTTTAATTTTTTTGTTTTGTTTTTTAGGAATTTTCATCTTTTTATTACATAGTTCAAAGCAGAGAGAGACAGGAAAGACTGGGAGAGAGGGGGGGGGGATGACATGTGACAAAGGTCCTGGATCAGATTCAACCAGGTGGACCAGGTACCACCCAGATCTTTATGGTACACACCTTAGCCCACTGATCCACCGGGATGCCCCAAGAATTTCAATGATAGGCTATTTGGGACATTTTGGGGCGTAAATCATTTCCTGTGGGCGTCACAGCAACAAAAATGGAGGAAAGTATTACAAAAAAAAAAAAAAAAGATAAATGTTGAGCAGACAACACCATTTGAAAAACACAGTAAAGTTTTGCTCTTTTTATATTGCAGATCGGCTGCGTTCTCCATCTGAGGCTTTTGCGCTGCCTCAGGATAGATGACATCATCCAGATGAGTGACAGGTGACGGGGCGGGAACTTGACCAACGGAGGGACAGGAGGGCGGGGCTAAGGCGGCGGCTAGACATGATCCATCAGAAAAAACGGACAGAATCATATTGACGGATAGACAGATTGTGTGTGTTGGTTTGTTTTGGAACGTCAACACGGTGGAGAGGAGGAATGCCTCTGATTGGCTGAATGGATGCCGGTGAATCCGCCCATCTGTCCGTCAAAACTGATGGAAACCTGACGCTGTAGCTTTGTTGCAGTCCAACTCTTTGCCACATTTACAACATTTACAGCTGAATTTAGAACATTTTCCCCGGATTATAAACCCGGTTCAGACTGTTCCATTTTCATTTTCAGTCTTCAGTTTTCAAATTTCTCCACTGTGGACAAATCCCCCGATGGATTCATGTGCGACGCTGGAGTTTATACTGCTAACACAAAGCTATCACACCCCGCCATCCCTTTCACACACACACACACACACACACACACACACACACACACACACACACACTGTCAAACACACACACACACAACACTGTTGTCGTGTGAAAACCTCCTAACTCCAGTTTTGGTCATTTTCATGTTTTGACTTCCATTAAAGGATTACATGCTCCTGATGACGGGTGGCAAGGACACACACACACACACACACACACATACACACACAACACACACACACACAGCGCCACAGCAGATTTGCTACCTGTTGAATGACAATGGGAACCCGCTGTGTGTGGTGAACATGGCAACATGTTGCGTCAACAGCACTACCAGCACCACTGCTGCTCTTATCTGCTCCTCTTTGATATAAAAATAGCTGTGTGTGTGTGTGTGTGTGTGTGTGTGTGTGTGTGTTTCACTGGAGAAGAGTATGAATAATAAATAGCTGCTGACCTCATGTTAAAGACGCTGATGGTGTGCGGTTGGTGTTTGCGGTGCAGAGAGAATGAAACAGGCAGGTCAATTACAGAATCATCTGCTGCAGAGGAGGGAGGGAGGGAAGGATGGGAGGAGAGAAGGAGGTGAGGAAAGATGGGGGAAGGAGTGAGCAATGGGAGGACGTGAAGCAAAGATGGAAGGAGGAATAGAGGGAGGGAGGGAGGAAAAGGAGAGAGGAAGGAGAAAAGGAGGAAAGGGGGTGTGGAATGGAAGGGGGAAGCAAGGATAGATGGAAGGAGGGATAGTAAGGAGGGGAGGGAGAGTGGGAAGGAGGTGAGGAAAGGAAGTGAAGTAAGGAGGGACTGAAGGAGAGGAGAAATGGAGGAAAAGATGGAAGGAGGTGAGGAAAGGAAGTGAAGTAAGGAGGGACTGAAGGAGAGGAGAAATGGAGGAAAAGATGGAAGGAGGTGAGGAAAGTGGGGGAAGGAGTGAGGAATGGGAGGAAGTGAGGCAAGGATGGAAGGAGGGAGGGAGGAATAGAGGGAAGGAGAGATAAGAGGGAAGGAGGAAAAACAGCGAGGAAAGGGTGGGTGAGGAAAGGAGGGAAGGGAAGCAAGGATGAAAGGAGGGTTTGTAAGGAGGGAGGGAAGTAGGGAGAGGAGGGAAAGGATGGGAGGAAAGTGAGGAAAAGAAGTGAAGCAAAGATGGACGGAGGGAGGAAAGGAGCGAAGGAAGGTGAGAGCGGATGGAGGAAAGGAAAAGGTGGAAATGGAGGCAAAGAGTGAGGAAAGGAAGGAAGGAAGGAAGGAAGGGAAGGCAGAATGCAAGGATAGACAGGAGGGAAGGGAGGGAAGGAGTGAGTAAAGGAAGAGAAGGCAGGATTTAAAGAAGAGGGAGGGAGGGACGGAAGAAAAGATGGGAAGTGAGGAGTGAGGAAAGGAAGGAAGAGAAGGCAGGGTGGAAGGATAGATAGGAGAGAGGGAGAGTGAAAGAGGTGTGAGGGAAGGAGGGATTGAGGGGCCGAGGGAGGAAAGAAGGGAGGGATGTAGGAAAGGAAGAGAAGGCAGGATGGAAAGATAGAGGGAGGATGAAAAAGAGTTTGTGAGGGAAGGAGGGAGGGAGGGATCAATGGAAGGATAGATAGGAGAGAGGGAGAGTGAAAGGAGAGAGGGAGGGTGACATAAGACATATGAGGGAAGGAGGGAATAAGGGAGTGAGGGACCAAGGGAGGAAAGAAGGGTGAGAGGGAAGGATGGAGGGAGGGAGGGAGGGATAGAGGAAAGGACGAGAGGAAAGGGCGGGAAGGAGTGAGTAAAGGAAAAGACTGAGGAAGGCAGGATTGAAGGATAGATAGAGAGGGAGAGTGAAAGAGTGTACAAGGGAAGAAGCGAGGGATCGAGGGAGGAAAGGAAGGAGGGAGGAAAGAAGGGAGGGAGGGAGGTGTGCAGAGGACGAATAAAGAGGAAAAACAAAAATAATCCGGGGGGGAATAACAGCCGAAAATAACTGCATTATTTTTTGACTCTCATATTGTCTGGTTCCTCATGTCCTTACTGGATCTGCTGCAGTCCTTTTTTTTTTTTTTTTTTTTTTTGTTCGCCCTCTTGTCCGTCTTCCAGAGTGGAAGAAGAGGAAGAAAGAAAGAAAAAAAAAAACTGTTTTCTACAGACTGATTCATCAAACACTTTTCATCGCCCTGCTGTCAGATTCGCCCACGAGGCTGCCAGTCAAAAAAAACAGGCAGCCAATAAACACCTGGCAGGCAGAACAGGAAAAAAAAAACCCCAAAAAAAACCAGCACAACATGTCTAGGAAAAGAAGAGAAAAACAGGGGAAACGGTGTGAGAAAGAGTGATGAGAGGGTCGAGTCGCTTCGCAGAGGGTCGAGTCAAAAGAGAAACATCTGCGAATGGAAAGTGATTATTTCTTTTTACCCCTGAGACCCAAAAAAAAAAAAAGATGAAATGCAGCTGAAAAGAAACCGGAACTGGCAGGCAGCGGACGGTCTGAGAGTCCGCCGCAGAGTTCATCAGAAAGCCAAAGTGTGCGAATGAAAAGTCAATTTTACATTTGGGAAGAGGAGAAGAAGAAGAGGAGAAGAAGAAGAAGAAGAAGAAGAAGAAGAGGAGGAGGAGGGGGCGGTGGGATTTATGATCCCGTAAGTAGCTTCAATATTAGAAAAAAAACATCTTTTCCACTAGAGGTGTACAGAGACGTCTTTATCTGTCTCAGTCTCTGTATTCAGACAGAAGACCGGAAGTGGACGTGGTTTATACCGGAAGTCACGTTAAATCGGGCAAATGTTGTATTTTCTAACCTAATATTCATTGGCAATGCAATTTCGTGCCTTCAAAGCATCAAATTGATTTAATATTGGCATATAATTAATTATGAAATATATTTCCACATCCTCATACTGTATTTCTCATCTCTCTCTTTCTCTCTCTCTGTCTTGTTTTTTTTTATTTGTAACTAAATTCCATGAAACCTATGGCTGATACATACAGCATGTTACATCTTAAACAGATGAATATTGACTGAAATACAAGGTAAAGAGTCATTTTTTTCAATATTGCGACTGGGTTTTGTAAATGGAGGAAATTAACACATACAGCTAAAAACTATAGGTTGCGGAGGTTTGAAAGAAATCCAGCTGCCACACCAGGCTTTAGTCTCGCTAGTAGAGTTCTGCAACCCGACCCGAACCCGACGGGACCCGAGACTGTGTGTCGGGTATTGGCCGGGTCCAGCTCGGTCTTCAAATAAGTAATGTTTTTTTTTCATGCGTGGGAAAAAAGCACAATGTTTTATGCTCCTCACTTTCTCCTGAAGCTCTGTGTCAGTATTTGTGCTTTCCGGAATAACGGATTCGGATTTGGATTCGGATACATCTCTATTTCCCACACTGTACGACAACGTCACGTCCATATTCTGCATCTGCTCGTTCCGACGCTTCATTGAAGCTCCGGCTGCTTATCTTGAGTTGAAATATTCAAACCCAAGGCGCCATTTTTTGTCTGAGTCTATGTATTGGGGAACACTGATAACATCAAATGGAAAAAAATCTAGATGTTTGCGCAGCATTTTCTACACATTTCCCTGTAATTCAGCATGACATGTTTGCTATCTTTGGAAACCTTGGGATCTTGACTGGAATGTAAAACACAGTTCTGTGGGTTTGAACAAAGCCTGGCAGCGATACATGTGTTTGTAATGATGGACCCGCGTGTAGATGCAAGCTTGTGGAATGAAAGTTGTAGTGGTTTGAATCCTTGAACCAACCAGGAAAACTTGAGCAGAGAAAATCTCTCCTCCTCCACAGATGAGGTGCCCTTGAGCACGGTTTTGCTGCTCAAGAGCAAACAGCAGCAGACTGTGGTTGTACTGGGCAGACACCAGGTGTGAAAGTGTCTAACTGTATAAATGTGAAGGAGGACGGTGCTGAAAAGGAGCTTGTATACTGTGCAAACCTTCTCTGGATGAAAGAAGGTTTAAACACACTGGTTTTTTCTGTGTAGAATCACTTTTCATTCTGAAATTGCCAAAAATAAAAATGTTCTTCCAGTTTGATCCCAAAATGAGATTTGTACCATTTTAAAAATGTGGAACTTAAAGCTGGATTATTCAAGATTGTTATGTGAAAATCCACCTGCCTTATGAGCCTAAACCACAAAGTGTGTCTGCAACAGAGAAGAGCGGTCCATCCCCACTAATTGAGATGCTGTAGATTTGCCCTATTTGCCCAGATTCAATTCTGGTGTCAGGTACGGTCACTGGCGGTAAAACTTATCCAGAGGAAGGGAGGAATCTCAACTTTTTTCCACTTTGTCTAAAACATTAAATCTTTCGCCTCTCTCGTCTCTTTGGTATCCTTTGGTATAAAGCATCTCAGACTGGCCGGGTTGGTATAGGCCTACTGGTGTTACATTACATGATTTCTGGGTAATGAAGTCTGCTGCCATTTGGGGGCACCAATGTGCAAAAACTAGACAGTGCTGCTTTTCATTTGCACACTTTGCTTTAAAATGATTTACAGCTAAATATTATGTAGATACTGTAACTCAGTAGAAAACATCCTTGATTGACAAAATGCTGACACTTCTACAGACTGGATCATCTAGATTTTAGCGTCATTTAATGGCAAACTTTAAGCTAATAATTTTTTCCCCAAATGAATATACCATATTTCCTCTAATATTGGCCCGGGCCTTTATTTACCTCAACTGCAGAGGGTACCAGGCCTTTATTGGAAGCAGGCTTATATTAGAGACAGGCCTTTATTTCTAATTCCCTCCGTTTGATAAGTATATTTGCTCATATTTTAGTACGAAGCCTCCTTGTTTTCTGATCTGCTTCTGTTGGGGTTCGTTAGGTAGTCGTGGTAATCGACGACGGCACGCTCCAGAGACTTCCGCCGGCCGAGCCGTCTTGTGTCATACTGCCATCTTATGGCACTTGTATGTTACTACAAACTACAGTTACATTATATAACAGGCACCAGGAGTTTACTGGTATCCACCGTTGTTTTTTCCTTTGTTTTTTTTCCCCGGCCTGTATTTGGGGCCGGCCTTTATTTGTTCGTGTCGACCACGGCCCCGGACATTATCGGAGACCCGGCTTTAAATTGACTACCGGCCACTATTAGAGGAACTACGGTATAACATTTTAGATTAGCTGATTTATATTCTCTTCAAATCCAGCCCAGCGCCCTCCCCAGCAGTAAGCCCTGGTGCAGAGCGAGGCGGCTGGTTCTGGCCTGACAGCCTCCACCGCCGGGGAACGAGAGCGAGGCTCTGAGTCCCTGAAGGCTGCAGCAAACCACCAACCACATCCTTGAAGATTGTCCAATCCGCCATCTTGGCAGACGATCTGCCGCCCCATCACAGCTGAACCAGATGGTAAAGGTGACAAAAGGTGCCAAAGGGGATTATGTTGTGTGTGGGTTCCAGTGTGTGTGTGTGTGTGTGTGTGTGTGTGTTTGGGGTTTAAGGCATAAATTCACTCTGTTTTGTGTTTGCTATGTGACATCTGTTTTTTCCTGTATTTTAATGAGATAATATTCTGTCTTTATGTGAACTGAACTGCCATCGTTCAGTAAAATTTAGTCACACAAGCACACAGCGATCACATAGCTGAACCAGACTCAGTCTCTCAGAGGACTTTCACTGCAAACGAGTCATTTAGTCTCGTATTCAGCCTTCAAATCTTATTTTTCTCAAACCGGGAGAAACATTCTGCCAGTGAGGAGAGATAACTCCACTTGTTTCCAATGCAGCTTCACTTCTTTCAGGAATTTTCTAGAAACGAGTGTCAGTGTGTTGAAACCAGTCAGAATAAGGCAGATCACTGCACTGCTATCAAGAAAAAAGACACTTGATTCTACTAAATTGTTGAAACAAGTTGATTTGTATTGGAAACAAGTGAAATTATGGCAGGATTGTTAACTTAGTTTAAGAAAGTTATGATTTTAGGACTCAATAATAGACTAAACGACTTGTTAAGATGGAGATTTTCTGCAGTGTTGCCTTTGCTCAGCTCAGAAAGCACCAGGCTCAGTGTTGTAGCCTCAAGCTTTCTACTTAGCAGCAGCAGCCAGCAGCCAAACACTCTGTGGCTGCGGCTGCGACAGTTGGCTGATCGACCGGACACACCGGCAGGTAACCATCCATCATCCGGAGGACTTCTTCCACTCTGAAAACCTAGTTGGTGGGTAAAATAGTAGAAGTAGCTGGTGAACTTTTATCCCAAGTAAGTGCTGTACATTTCCATGAGAGCGCACACTTTTAGTTTAGTTTGGTTGGACCCAAACTAAACTCCTAATAGTGGAAGTGCCAGTTAGTGTTGGCCAGTATATTCCAATGTCATCTTATTATTGTACCACTAAGATTTGTTATATTCTAAATCATAATTTCCTCTATTTCTAGGGCTGAAAGACAAAAAATCGAATTGCGATTATTTGACAGAATATTGCAATTGCGATTTAAACTGCGATTCATATCATCGCCAGTTTTTCTTGTCATAATGTTTTTTTAGAACTTGCAGAATGTATTTACTGAGTTTGAGTCTGAGTTTGGACCGAAGCTCTAAAACTCCTTGTTCATAAATCCATTTTGGACTAAAATCTCTCTTGAGCAATTAATTGCACCCTCTGCGATTTGGAAATTGCAGAAGCTCATTTTGCGATTTTTGCAACTTCAGCTCTGCTTCTTTCCTATACTGCTAGAAACTCACAGCAGGGGGACAGCAGTCGCATTCTCACATGAATATTTGACAACTAAACGAAACAGGGCGGAGCTTATCGCGGGTATTATTTAATTTCACAGGCATTTTTGGAACTTTTAAGGCTTTTATTTTTGTTACTTTCTGAACCTGCTGGGCACCATGACCAACTCGCATCCAAGCATCTTTATTTTCACAATACCGTAATAAAACTGTACATCCCGGTAAAATATGGAGACAGTATCATGATATGAAAACAATTATATCACCCAACTTTAGTGCCTTAAGTCGCACGCTGCTTAGGAACCACAGCAGCCTCCTGACCTTCGTTACCGAGGAACCGTCCGAAGGTTCTCTTACAGATCCCTTTCTGTCTCTCTCAGCCGAGTACAAAGAGTTCCTTCGCAACGGTGTTTGCACAAGACTTAAAAAACAGAGAGCAAAAAAAAATCAATAAGCGCCAAGGTTATACGTATCCCCCCCCCCCCCCCCCCCCGCTGCACTGGATGAGGAGGACAGAGGCCTATGTGCTCCGTCAGAGATAGCCGGCTCAAAAAAAGAAGAAAAAAAGAAAAGAGAAAAAAATCATTAATTCATGGACATGGAGCCCTACTGTAAATCTCTACAGCATCATTATCAGGGTTTGTGTGCCGGAGTGGTCGGCTGAAACCGGCGGCGAGGAGAGCGTGATGTAACGGCCGAGCGTCACGCGCCGGCGGACTGCAGGAGCCGCTCCGCCTATCCATCTATTTGTCTGTCAGCGTATCTGCAGCAGGGGCAGGGGAGGAGGGCGTGAACTGTAAATATGAGAACCCAGCAAAATAAAAATAGAAGAAAAAAAAAAAAAAAAAAAAAAAAGACGCAGTGTCAGAGTGAATTTAAACACAGCTGAAATGAGTCAAACTCCGGGGGCACGAGAAAGAGATGGGAAGAGATAGAGAAACAGAGAGAAAGTGTGTGCATGCATGATTGCATTTATGTCTCTGTGTGTGTGTGTGTGTGTGTGTGTGTGTATGTGTGTGTGTGCGTGTGTGCGTGCCTAGGAGCCGGTTATCATCGCAAAGTCCTCTTGCATTATTTACGAGCCTGTCAAAGGACATACAGACTGGATAAGAAAACACAGAAAAAACAGCTCGGGGTACTTCAATGCATTTGGGGAGTTAATTTGAGCCTGGGATCCGCGGCTCTCTGATAGGACCTGTGTTGACTGAGACCGAGTGCGGCAGCTCAGCTGATTGCTCTGATATTGAGGAAGATAGACGGCCGCGTATAGGGGCTGACACCGGGCCTGAGTGCAGGTATGGTAATATGTGCAGGAGCCCCTACTGAGCGCAGTGGAGATGCAATTTCACCAGGCGGTTATTGAATGGAGATTGCAGCAGCATTACAAGTAGTCACGCTACTCACTGCTGCACAGCGGCTCTCCACCTTGCATTCATGCTCTATTATTATCGCTAATATTATTAACAAGCAAGGGCAAAAGTTGTGATTCACAGGGTATTATGCATTTTACTTGTATGTTGCTCCTGAAGGATGCATTATGTCGCTGTCCGGTGAAAACCCTGTATCTCCAAAATGTCAGCTTTTCAAGATCTAAGAAAAACAGCCTTGTTTTAGCTTGATTACAATGCATTTTTGAGATTATCGTGTGGATTTTTATTTTGGTTTCATAACCCCAACCCTAACCCTAGCCCAAGAGGTCGGTGAATTTTCTCAACCCTCTGAGGAGCACGTAGTCCTTCAACTGAAGTGTAAACATGAAAATCCCCAAAATTGGAGTTATGTGGTTTTCACAGGACAACAGTGAGGAGCGATTTATTTGAACTCTGCAGTGTTTCCTCCTCGTCGGTTTGTCCAGGTGAGAACGATGGCATTCGAACCAAATAACGGCACCGAGAGTCTCAGTCCTCTAAGAAGAGAACTGAGGTGCGGTTCTTTAGGAGTGAGAACATCACTGTTACGCTGATGATATCCAGCTGTATGTCTCTTTTAAGCCTGATGAAACTGACAAACTGATTGTTTTGCACGATTGTCTGACTGCCATTTAGGACTGGATGGCGAACAACTTTTTACAGCTGAACACAGATAAGACTGAGGTCCTTATCATTGCTTCAGATAGCATAGCTTCCAAGGTTGCTCAGTGTATTGGGTCCCTTTCTTCAGCTGTACAGTCTAATCTTAGAAATCTCTGTGTTATATTTGATCAGTCTATGTACTTTGATCAGCATATCAAATCACTGACCTGTACATGCCTCTTCCATTTAAGAAACATTGCCAAACTCAGGTCAGTTGTATCACAACCCAAGCTAGAGATGATCATTCACGCTTTTATATCATCCAGGCTAGACTACTGCAATTCCCTTTTCACCTGCCTCAGCAAGTTGTCTCTGGACCGTCTACAAATGGTCCAGAACGCTGCTGCAAGGCTGTTGACCAGGTCCAGCAGGATGACTCACATCACACCCATCTTAGTTTCATTACATTGGCTTCCCATCAAGTTCAGGATTCATTTTAAGGTTCTTTTTTTCACATATAGAGCCCTGCATGGTCAGGCACCTGTATACATTTCTGACCTGCTCCTAGGGCTGGGTGATAATTCAATATTATCGTTTATCGTCTTTCAGTGGAATCATATCGTGATGATATGAAGATATTTTAATATCGTGACACACATTTCTGCTGTCTAAATTGATGATGACAAGCAAAGTTTGGACTGATGCTCATATTCAGCTACTTCTTCAAGAGTTTTTACAAACACCAGAGAAGGGAAATTATGGCAAAGAGTGATAAAACAAAGTAAACTTTCCCACAATGGATCAGACCAAAGAAAACAAACTGTAGGTGCGATCACATCCTTAAACTCAAAGCACTCACATGTCAGAAAGAAGATTTAAACGGTAAAAAACCAAAGCAGAGAATATGCATCATTAATCTTAAAAGTCTATCTGAACAAAGGCCAACACTGTCAACAGCTTTGATATTGCAGGAGCATCTATAGGGGAAATCCTCGAGTTGTTTGAAGTGAACTCCTTTCCCTGGCATTTTTTGTGGCAGTAGAGAGCATTTTACATTTTATCTCTAATGGTCAGTGGAAACAAGGTGAAAAGGGAAAGTAATAACTTACACAGAGACGGGTGTCAACTTGCTGAGACAATGATGAGTTTTGAAACTTTGTCTCTCCCTTACTGATAAACTGAGTACGGCATGTGTGACTTCACTGGATGTTTGGAATTACAATGAACTGAAAAGGTAAAGGGATGTTTGACAGTTGGGGACTCGCCCTTCAGAGATCAGATGGATGTAACACATCGCTCAGAAAACATCTTTGAGCTTCAGTTGGCTACTGCTTCTCCTCTGCTAATCGGCAAATAAAGCACAATCATCTGGTTATAATCTGGTTCTCTCTCAACTTGATGATTCATTAGTCCAGGAAAGGGTTTTGCTGAGCGTGCATGCAAATTTTCAGCAACACCCTGCTTCACATTCACACCCAAACAAAACTGCAGTCTTCAGCCACTGAGCGGCTGCCCCAGTGCAATAGTGGGTTAAGTGCTTTACTCAGGGGAATGCCAATGGTAATAGTTGAGGGAGGCGGGAGGCTCATTGAGTTTCCCTGCCCAGATTTCCCAAGCCAATCGAACCTTGAACCTTGTTTGTCCCGATGCACTATGTGTCCGTTACTGCTGCCAGTTAAAATTGGCTCCCATTTGGCTGCTTCTATCAAGATGTATGGACGATTGGACCCTTCTGTTGCCCTATTTGTTTATTTTGAGTGTGCAATAAAGCCAGATGATAAACTTTCATTGGCTTTTCCAATTGTTTCTTGCTGAATGGGCTATTTTCCTGGCGGTACGACACCGCCGCTCCTGAATAAATGTTTGGGGAACACTGATACATTAGAACCGGCGTTCCCAAGAGACAGTGAATCAAACTACTAGCTGTAATGGCATCAGTACAATGTTCTACCCATTGAGCTAGTCAAGACGGCACAGAAGCCCTCCGCTGCATCAGCAGTAATGGGGAGAGGGTAAACAAACCCCAAACAATTATCGAATTCTTATTGGTCTCAATACTTCGAAGCGCCGTGAATAGTGTGGAGTAAGCAATGGGGAAACAAAGTGCAAATTGTTTTTCGTCTTCTACGAGCGCAATCGTTTTCGCCAACAGTTGTTTAATTCCCTCCCGGTCTCCCCCTACAGAGAAGTGGCATCCCTGCAACACCGGCTTTCATTGATTTGCAGCGCCGTTCTGCTAATTAGGAAGGCCACACTGAATTTGGGATGAAATGCGCTTGACGTTCACAAAGAGATACCTGAAGCACTGGCGAGGGCTTGCGGGGGAGCCGAGGCAATTAACGATATAACAAAACAAAGGTTTGGGATTTGCATTTGTAACCTTGTCTGTAAACTTAATTAAAGCGAAGGTGACAAAGCGGCAATCGTGTGAAATGTGTTCCCTCTCCAAAGTTTCCACAGTTAGTTCTCAAAGGCCGGCATAGTTTTACGCTTTTTTCACTTCAGGTATTTAGCTGGCACGCTTATCTTGAGAGACTTACAACGAGTGAAGAAGTTTAAACTGCTAGATCTCCGGCATTACAACATCCAGTAGTAAGGAGTGCAACAGTTAGAGCCTGAATATTCCTGTTGCCATAGAATGATCATGTAAGGATGAAGTGTTAGGAACAGAAATAAATAAAAAAACAAGATCTATGAAGAGCAAATTAGAGAGTAGAGGAGGGAGATATGGGAGAGGGGATATGAGAGTCTACATTCACTGTAACAATTTTATTTTATCGTGTCCACTAAACCCACGCTCCCCTGCTGGCCTGAACAGCCCCGTGAAATGGAAATAAGAGATCAGTTCATGCAGCGTGGCCCTGATTTGAAGGATGGAGATGCGCATTATCCATCAAGTAGTGCTCAGCAAATGTCTAGTGTTGTTTAGCGACTAAACACAGCGCCTGTGAATGAGTGAACAATTTAAATAGCAGCAGAAAGGGTAAAGAAGGGAGCTTGTGAGCGGAAAGTTGCTTATCAAGCTTATTTTAGGATTTTTTTTGTGTGAAATAATCTTACTGCACTGGCAGAATTTTACAGGTTTAAAAAAATGTGAGGGTTTTTTTTCAGGATCTTGTAACTTGTTTCAGGACATTTACTTGCTAAAAGTCTTGTAGAAAGTTTCTTGTTTCCAGATTTTCCTCATTGTTTTATGATGATTTCTTGAAAGAAGTCATATTGGCATGAATCAGGTGAAATTTATTGAAACCAGCACGATTATCTGCCAGTGCAGTGAGAGAATTTGACTGAAAATAAGCTTGGTAGGTCTGGAAACAACATAAAATCACTGGACAACTTGTCATTTGGAGCTACAGAAGAAGACTGCGAATGTGTTAAACTGTATGGAAGTGAAGCAGGGTGTGTGTGTGTGTGTGTGTGTGTGTGTTCAGCCAACCCTCCCTGGACAAATAAGGCTTACAAAACCTGAAGGATCATTGACGGTATAATTGTCGTCAACCGCATTTTAGCGCCGTGCTTGCTGTGACCTAAGGGTGAAGAATGCTGTTGATTAAAATCTCCTGAATGCTAATCTGCGGTTAAGACGAACGGACAGACCTTGTGTAGCGTTGCCTTGGTTATAAGCCTCTAGCACAGCACAAGCTGCTTGATTTCAGTCAAAATCTTTACAGTCCTTGAGTCCAGGATGAGTCAGCAACCTTATCTTCAGCTAAACAATGGCATAGCTTGACCGTTTCGCACACAAATCTCTCCTAAGAATAATTTCCTCTGCGTTCATCCAGCAGCTGCGGCCAAGACAACTCCCCCCACTGCTACAGAAAATGTGAAATTAACAGTATAACAGTATAATTAAGCGTAATTTCCCCCTAAAGCAATTAGAATTAATGTTTTCATTATGATGTATGAAGTATGAAAAAGAAAAAGCAATTTTAGCACTGCAACCCGCAGTAGAACCACAACTGGGACCAAAGCAGGGACAGCTGTGGAACAGAAACTGAAAATAGCCGCAAGCGTCGCTGCTGCATAAAATTACACTGATGATGATTTTTCTGCAGCCTTTACAGCTTCATATACATCACCTAACAAGTCCAAAAGAGTCATTTTTCACTTCCCTGGGGAGTATTAAAGTAGAGGACGAGAGACGAGCAAATTGTTCTGTCTCGGCCAATCAAGTCCTGTCGTCTTTTACTGCGACCTTGGAGCGGGACTCTTCCTGTTGACTCGGATCGGAGGCTGCTGGATCCATTTGTCTCCTGTCCCGTCTCATCTCCTGTCCTAAAGCAGGACGCATGTCCGTCATGGCAGGTAGTTTACTCTCACATTAAGTCTGAGAAAAATGATTGTAAGTGAAACTGAAAACTTAATTGAAAGTGAAAAAGAAAAAAAAAAAAGGTGAAATAATTTCACTGCAGTTCCACACATGACAATATCTTGAAATACTGTATGTCAGACCATGACACTTGTTTGACACGCCAATATCATTTGATTTATGAAAACTCTTGGTAATTGGCAAATTGGGAGATTTTTTCAGGTGTTTTTGAGACAATTCTGCAGGCCAACAGGCAGATCTTTGTCCAACATGTTGAAAGAGACTTTGTCCTGCATGCAGAAACTGTGTCTCTCCAAAAGATCAACTTAAAAAACTGAGGGAAAAAACTGGTCGACTTTCCCATTGACCGCCATGTATTTTTGTCATATTACAATACATTATCAACAGTTTGTCCTGGTGCCAGAGTCACAAAGCATGTCCTTTAGATGAAGAATGTGTCCATTACAGGGGAAAAGGAGAAACAGGATTTCTTCTGCAGACCAACGTGATGCAATTCACACTGAAGGCCATGCGCTGCATGCAAAAAGTTACTGTTGACCTGCAGTACCTTGAAAAAGTATTGTCTGATTTTCTGCATTTTTGCACATTTTCCACATTGAATTGGGAAAGCCATTATATGAGTTGTAGTAGTTTATAGAGTGAGTCTCAAGACATTTGTGTGAAAATTTAATGCATTTCCCAGGAGTCAAAAGGCCTCAAAAGAGCCTCTCTGGGTATTTTCACAAACTCTGGAGTTTTTGGACCAATGATTTCACCAGGGAGATAGAGGAAGGGTTGCAAGACTATGAGAGCAGCCCCGGGGAAAAAAAAGCAAATTCAGCTAGATATCTTTTTAAATGTTAAAAATAAATGGGAGTAGCGCATGATATTGCTCATCTCTGAAGTGATGTTTCTATTTCTGCCACGGCTGAAACGTCTGGCGAGTAAAATCAAGCGCATCTCAAGCGGTTTGAATACTGGAGGATGTTCTAAAATTTATCTTTGGCCAAGCGTGTCTCTGAGGGGGGGGAGGAGGTGTAGGACGAGAGGAAGGAGAATACTGAAGAGGTCTAGTGGAGAGAAAATGAGAAAGAGGAGAAATGCGGGAATAGGGGGCAGACGGGGAGGTGTTTGGGGGTCGATTGAGCAGTTGAGAAGAGGGAGATTGGGAGGGGAATAAAGGGGAAGGTGCAGCGCTGAAGAGTTATGTAGATTGAAGTGGAGTTGAGAGAGCAAGGTGCTATGTTTGAAGGTGAGTAGAGGAGTAAATGGGAGTCGGGACGTTGGAGACTTGGAGAATCCTGAGGAATTACCGTAAGACTGAAAGAGAGGAGAGATAAGGAGTAGAAGGACTTGGAGTCTGAAGTTATAGGGATGGCATTTTAAATTTTAGCTGGTTGTTTTTCTTCACCAGACAATTCTGAAACATTCGGCCTTCATTTTCCTTAAAATGGCATGTTGGCTTTGTTCTTTGAAAGAGGTTTACTGACAGGTTTCAATAAGATTAAAAGAAATTAAGAATAGATACATGAATAGCAGGCAAATGGAGGGAGGGAAGATGTTGGAGGAGTGGATTGAGGAGTAAAGGGTCGAGATGGGAAAGGTTCAAGGTAATCTCATAAAATGTTGAAAAATGAGCACGAACTCTGAAACGTAGAACTACAGGTTGTGGACATGAATTATGTAAAGATTACGTTCCAACACCACGAATTGGATTATGTGACAATAGCACAAATTGAACACAGCATTTTCACCGCTAGTTACAGTTTAGGAAACTAAAACAACATTGGTTAAGGTTTGGGTTAAAGTTATTGTTATGGTGTGGGAAAGGCTTTGGTCATGGTTAAATAAGAAAACTCAAAACAAAATTTGACTGGCGGTAAAAATCTTCCTGGTATGAGTTGGGTCCTGAGTCGTCCGAATTGAAGACAAACGCATACACCCATCCACCACCTTACTTTCCACTGCGTTATTTCAATGTCAGACTACTTTCTGTTTCTCATCGTGCCTCCTTCACATAATCCTTTTGTGGTGGGAAACATTTCTCTCTGTATTTGCATTTAAGACATCTCATTTCATGAAATTTAAGGAGATCAGGCAGGAAAGTTGGCGTTTTAAGAAACCCGTGAAACAGCATTTTGACATGTGATACTAAACCTCTACATTGAAGCTAGTACAGATAAAACTCTCTTAGGCAGGGTGGTCAATGGTTGGGGAAATATTGCTTAGGACTTAGGACATTGCTTAGGAGTGCTTAGGACTTGGGGAAACATTGCTTAGGACTTAGGACATTGCTTAAGACTTAGGACATTGCTTAGGACTTGGGGAAACACTGCTTAGGACTTAGGACATTGCTTAAGACTTAGGACATTGCTTAGGACTTGGGGAAACACTGCTTAGGACTTAGGACATTGCTTACGACGGCTTAGGACTTGGGGAAACATTGCTTAGGACTCAGGATATTGCTTAAGACGTAGGACATTGCTTAGGACTTAGGACATTACTTGGACTGCTTAGGACTTGGGGAAACATTGCTTAGGACTTAGGACATTGCTTAGGACTTAGGACATTACTTGGACTGCTTAGGACTTGGGGAAACATTGCTTAGGACTTAGGACATTGCTTAAGACTTAAGACATTACTTAAGATTTAGGACATTGCTTAGGACTTAGGATATTGCATAGGACTGCTTAGGACTTGGGGAAACATTGCTTAGGATTTAGGACATTGCTTAAGACTTAGGACATTGCTTAGGACTTAGGACATTGCTTAGGACTGCTTAGGACTTGGGGAAACATTGCTTAAGACGAAGAGATGAAACAGGTATAGGACTGGAGAGTAAAGGGGAATCAAGGAGAAGAAGGAAAGGAGGAGAAACACTGAAGAGTAGTGTTTCCCTCTGTGAACATATGCCATACAGCACCATGAGTGTATACGTCTTTATCATGGGTGTCTCCAGTGGGAATCAAACCCCTTTACCCTGGCAGTGTTAGTGCCATGCTCTGCCCAAGATTTGAACCCCTACCCACTGAGCAGCAGGACCAAATCCCCCCCAGAAAAAAAGGCCTGTGAAACAGTCTGTTGCTCATGTGGCACTAAAGCTCGCCAATGAATTCAATACAAATGAAATTCTTTCAGGCAGAGAGATCCAAACTGCCGGCTCGCCAATGGTTGGGGAAACACTGCGGAGGAGTTACAGTAAGATCGAAGAGATACAGGAACAGGCGGTGGAGGAGGGGTGTGTGTGTGTGTGTGTGTGTGTGTGTGTGGGGGGGGGGGGGGGGGGTTATGGGAAGAGGATACAACAGCTAAGGGGAGTGGGGGGGTGGAAAAGGGGGATACTAAGTAGTTACAGCAAGATAGCGAGAAGGGAAACACAGGAATAGGATGCTGAATATTGGCAAAGCAGTATACCAAACAGTAGTCGATTAGAGAGATACCTGATTCCTGAAAAAGATAGTTTAGGTGTGGGTGTTTATCCATTCAGCAACATTATAAGTCAAAGTGAATAGTCTGATAAGGCAGATTTGTTCCCAAATTGAGGTTACTGTGACACAGTAAACGCTCGTGTCTTCGCTGTTGCCAACTTGGTGACTTTATCACAAGATTTGGCAACTTTTCAGACCCCCTGGATATTTTTTTTTCTAAAAAGCGACTAGCGATAAATCTAGCTACTTTCTCCGACCGTGGGGAGCGATGTTAATGTGTTGACTCCCAAAGCATTTGGTGACAAATTGGTACAGCTGGTGCCGGTTTGCGTTACTTGCTTGTCTGATGATCACATTGCTTCCCGTACACAGCGTGAGAGTCCCCACCCTCCGCTGGGGGGGGGGCTGTAGTAAATCATATGCACATTAGGGTAGCGTCTTTAAATAGCTGTGGTTGAACAATTATCACGACATTTCAGTTATAGTAGTTCATTTGATTTGATTTTTTAGCAGTGCTCACACACTTCTTTGTTTACTTTGCTGGTTGTTGGTTTTCTTCTGCGTTCACATCGTATCGGAAGACGCAGAACAGGCTTTCTTGATGTGTTTTAGTTGTTTGAACACCCATATACAAAATAATTTGTATTGATGAATTTTAAATCAGCCATAAACAAACTGGTGCCAGGTGATGTCACCACCTGCTGTGCTCTATAGAATGTGACATCACCTGGCACCACAGATCAGCCAATAGCCGATGGCCATTTCAGTATCATACTTTTCACCATTAGACAGGTTTTACACAGATGTGGGTTTGGGATTTAGTTACTCAACCAAGCAGCAAAACAAGCAACCAATGTTAACTCTTACAACTCTTACAACTACTATCCACTACTAACTACTCGCTTCTACTAGACACGTTAGCTAGTGTGCAAATCAGATGCATTCACAACAAGACTTGATGATTAGCTGAACAGACACTGTAGTTAGGTAGCTACCAAACTGACATGATCTAAACACAAAATGTATCAGATGTATCAGTTATAAAATGATCAGTTCCCAATCCAAAACAACACAGAAATGAACCATGTCTGAATTCTGTTGGGACGGCCAAGTTGTATGTTTAGAAATACAACCAGTTGTTCACAGAAACTGCTGTATTCACTATGCTGCCGTACAAAGACAAACAGCAGTAACTGTGTTTTTAACATTCAAGGTCCTGACTAGGCTTTAGATTCAATATCACCAAAATCAAACCCATAAATTTCCCTAAACAATATACCATCCACTACCGCCAATGCTTTTGGCAGGGCAAGACAGGGCAATATCTGATTTGTCTTTTTTCCAGTTTCACAACTACGCAGTTACTGCTCTTTGGCTTTGCAGGTCAGTATGGACCTTCAGTATGGCTGCCAGAGGGCGTGTTGCATCACCTGAAAACCCTCTATTCCTTCTGCAGAAACACTAAACCCACAGAGAAACTAAAGAGCCGAGTGAGCCCAGCACTCCACAAAACAAAGACAGAGTGAAAATGTACAACTGTGTGAATGCAAAGCAGGGCGGTGCTGAAAAGGAGCACGCAGGCTCAGCAAAACCCTTTTCCTGGATAAATAAAGGTTGAAAGAGAGACAGAGAAGGAAAGGGAGAGAGAGAGACAGACAGACAGACAGAACCAGACAGATACAAAGAGATGCACAGATAGAGACAGAAAGACGGACAGGTTCAGAAAGAGAGATCTACCATAGGTGGTATGGCGACAGAGTTCTGCTTTATATCGTCTGTTTTCATGCTGCTGTCATTCGCTGTCTCTCGCTGTCAGAAGAGAGAGCGAAAAAAGAGCAAAAGTGAGGTAGCACTGACAGAGGCAGACGTCTACCTTTTGAAAAAGAAGGTACAGAAAAATAAGCTCGAATCTGCATTCAGTAAAACCTAGTGATGGGCACTGATACTATATGATACTGACACACCTGGTTGATGCCTATGTACGAATTTCTTTCCAAAGCCTTTGCCTTTCCATCAAGGCAAAGGGCGGCTACTTTAAAGAATCTAAAATATGAGATAGTTTTGATTTGGTTAACACTTTTTTTGGTCACTGCATAATTCCATTTGTGTTATAGTTTTGATGTCTTTACTATTATTATTATTATTCTAAAATGTGGAAAATAGTAAAAAATAATGAAAAATGTGTGTGTCCAAACTTTTGACTGGTAGTGTATTTCGAAATTCAGTATATCGTAATACAAAAATGTGACATTTTATTCTGCTATAGTAATCACAAATGAGACGGCTTGACCATCATAATTTCACAAGCTCTCCATCCAAATTATACACTTTGTAATGACATTTTTAAATTGTTGTTTAGATTCTAGCAAGCCAATGCAATCGCTAGAAACATTTGTAAATAATTAAGACTTTATTTATATAACACTTTTCAAAACAAGTGTTAAAAAGTGCTTTAAAAAAGGAAATTAAAAAAAGGCAAGTTAAAAATATATTCCTGTGGTTCAGAACTAAACATAATTCTGCACAGTCAGACTTTGTTGTCATTGAGCTTTTATTTATTACATCGTATTGTGCTTGTATCGAATAGCGAACCCCATATCGCGTATCGAATCGTGAGATAAGCAGATCGTCCCATCCGTAGTTTTTTTAACCTTCATCTATCCAGGGGAGGGTTTCGCTGAGCATCCATTGCTCTTTTAGGCAGTCGGGTGGCGTAACGAGCAGGGAGACTGCGGGACTCGGGGTTCAAACCTCTGTCTCTGCAAGCATCCCAACATCCAAACCCCTGTCCAGAGAGAACTGTCCTGGAGCAAGACACTGAGCTTTGGGGAAATACTCCTGTACCTGACCCCGACTTCTAACCTCACTGTGGAGGAGAGAGAACTTTTCTACAGGGATCAGTGAAATATTATTTTACAGCTCTGCCTTGCTCCACATTCATCCAGTTGCACATAGCTGCCCAGTACAGACACTGAGCTGCTCTACTGGGGGAGCTGGAGGTTACATTGAAAACATGTTAATTATTTACCTCACACGCCAGATAGTGACACTGGATCCCCTCTAATCACGATGCTAGACATGCCGAGAATGCAAAGGAATTCAGAAGGTCACTTTGCTAAGGTTAGTGAATAGGAGCCATCTGCCTGTAGGACCTAGACAACACTGAAATGAGGTGGAAAGTGGGCAACAGTTAAGGATGGGATTATATATCGAAATTCAATATATCGCAATACAAAAGTGTGACAATACGTATCGTGGGGCAGAAAAATGAATTGTGATATTAGCTCCATTTTATTCTGCTGTAGCAATCACAAATGAGACGCTTGACCATCACAATTTCACAAACAACAATTCTATTATTGTCACTTTGTAATGACATTTTTAAATTGCTGTTTACATTCTAGCGAGCCAATGCCATCGCTAGAAAGATTTGTGTCTCAGAAATAAACACAATTCTGTACAGTCAGACTTTGTTATCATTTAACTTTTATTACATCGTATCGTGGTTTTATTGAATCGTGAACCCCATATCGCATATCGTATTGTGTATCGAACACTGCATTGCATTGCATATCTTATCTTGAGATATGCATATGGTCCCATCCGTAGCAACAATGCTGAAACATTGTTGATTTACATTTTGGCATTTACTTTACGCTCTCATCCAGGTTCATCCATTTGCATCACAGCTGGGAAAATCAGGGTGGAGGAAGTGACTGAGAAACGCTCTCCCCACCCTCAACAACTAACTGCGGTGCCTTTGAGCAAGGCATTCAACTTCCAATGTCTACTGTACTTTGGGAAACAGTAGAGGACTGTGTGTGAGGCAGGGCTTTGCTGAAAAACAGCCCACACACTCAGCAAATGCTTCCTGGGTAAATAAAGGATTTAAAGAAAACAGTTCAACAGTAGACTTTAATTCCTGTATCACCAACATAACAAGCAGCCAGTATGAAGGCAAAATCATTTTACAGCTCAGGCATTTAGCTGACACTGTCATCCACAACACCTCACAACAAGCACAATAAGCTTATAATTTATGTTTAACTGACATTACAAGGAGCCAGTGATACAGAGTGCACGGGTCACATCAGGAGCAAGACAGAATAAGCAAAAACATTCCTGTTAAACCTAGAAGATCCATCTACCAGACAGTGATATAGAAGTATACAGAAACAAAGAGCCAGAGAGAAAAGGTGTTTCTTTCTCTCTGAATATAATGATTGATTGTACACAACTGACTGATTACGCAGTACCACTTTCATCAATGCCTGGAGTGGACAAAGGGTGTTACTGAAGTGGGCAAATTAGCAAATTAGCTGGGATTTAGGTAGAACTAAAGGGATCTTCCCAAGCAAATGGTGCTTATCATCTTATTAGCCTATTGGACTGTTAGCAGATAGGGGGCATCTGCAGAAATAGCTTTGGGCAAAAGGCTCCGGAGCTACAGAGAAATTAAATTACACAGAGTAACAACCAACAATGTCTATAGGAAGTAATTTGTTCCAAGAGCAATCGGTCTCAACTCCAGATGAAATATCGCTCCACATTTGCATATGCATCAGCTGCATTTCTCCAGCAGGTTGACGACCCACTTATGTAAGCTGTGAACTCGAACATACATTATGTGCCACGATAGTGTTGCACTTCGCCTGTCTTTTGTGTTTATGCTCACTGTTGCACTAAAGCTTGTTATGTGCTGTAAATGTCAGAGTGATTTTTTCACCTCTGCTGAAAGAAATTCCTCGAGCCCGGCTGTGTGGCAAAGAAAGGAACTATTTTTTCTATTGATTTGAATGTGGATTATAATGCATTATATGTGTGGTTATACGCCCTCATTTCCCCCAGTGATTAATCAAGTATCCGTCTATCTATCTTGGCAGCACCTGTGGCCATTAGTGGTAACTGTTCAGGTATTTGTGTCCAGTTCCCATAAATCCTTCCCCCCTCACTTCAGTGACATTGACTATCTGAGAAATTAAAGAAAATGTCTTCAAGCCAGTAACTTAATGAATGACATTTTTTCATTTCATATTTAATATAATAATGTGGCCAGAAAAAGAATCTGCAACGCTGCACTGCATCTGCAATTCAAAATGTCCAGCTGATCATGGCGTAATTCTTTTCTTTGTTTACCTAACACCTAACCTCTTGAGCAGCAGTAGCCATGACTGCAACAGCTGATTGTGTTTCTAAATGTACTCAGCTTTCTAAACAGATTATAGACATGGTTAATTTCTGTGCTGTTTTTGACTGATAATTTCGCTTCTGATAAA
>NW_027283488.1:0-44783 GCF_046629955.1 Centroberyx affinis | reverse complement strand
AATATCAGCACAAAATATTGTCATTGGCAACTTCAAACCAAAAATCTGGCAGGCCAGCTGGATGAAGACTTCATGCACTTATGCCATTCTAGGAAGTGTGAAAGATGTCTCAAATCACATAACAAATTACAGAGTTTATATCAGCTACACTGGTGCTGGAGTGCTATTCAGTCATACTGAAGTTAGAGGATGAAAAGACGTTTGGGAGGGAGGAAGAAACGAGAGGCGGTGATTTTGCCGGAGGAGTTTGTCGGGAGGTTCTTCCAAGGTGCTCTAAGCTCTAATTTGAGGCCCTCACTGTGTGTTCTGAGGCAGGCTGGGTGGGGGGTGGCAGTAGGCACCCCCCACCCAGGGAGAGCAGAAGAAGATGCGGTAACAGAGGGAGGGAAGGATGAAAGGCCATAATCAAAAGCCCACACTGAGCAAACCTGAAACAAAGACGACACGGCACACACAGGCTTTTTTAACCCTCAAGTGACCAACAGATTTTGTATTTTAATGACCAACTGGGATACGAGTCAGATATGACCCCAATTTAAAATGACTGAAAAGGACGCTCCAATCAATTAAAAAACACACGCATATGTTTAATGACATTTTATTAAAATTTAATGACATTTTATTAAAATTTAATGACATTTTATTAAAAGAAGCAGGTGTATTAAAGAGTTCTCTAATACTGCTGGTTAGGGACATTTCATGCGTTCTTTCCATTACGTTCTTTACAGGTTGTAGATAGAACTATTTGCACATTATGCTTTATAAAGTTTTTTGGTTTTTTTTGTTATGGTTCTACTATGATCCAAGTTGAAGGAGAGTAATTATACACACATCACATAGGTGCAAGGCTATCAGGAAACTGTGTCAATAAAACGCCTGCATACTTGCTCCATGCCACAAAAGTTTAATAGTGACAACGTTTCGATCCTACTTGGATCTTCGTCAGGTCAAAATGTTTGAAAAATTGAAAAAAATGGTGTGGTTAACCATCCAAACCACCCAGGGTGATAAACTTCCAAAAATAATTAACAATAAGTACATAGAAAGCAGATACATAGAGAAAAGAACAGCAGTACAAAAGCCATACTTCAAAAATATCAAATATACATGTATATCTTATATATAAGCATAAACATAATATCACATACAACATCCCATATATCAAAATCTACATCACCTTTGTTCAAAAATATTGTATTAAGTTAGAGGAAAAGAAGAAATCTTAAATTCATGTAAGAAATTGGGTCTTAACACCCTTCTATAAAAAGTCAGCTAGATCAAATCACAATAAGGAAAAAATCACAATAAGGAAAAAAAAGGAAAAAAACACACAATAAGGAAAAAAGACACACCTGTTGTATTTATATAATTCAACATTTTTACAGGTAAGTGTGCAGGCGTTACTCCCTCCTCATCTACTGTGATCCAAGCCAATCAGATCCCTCAGATCACCAGGCATGTGTCTCCTAAATGTACCTAATTAAATCTAAATCAGGTGAAGGTGCATTTAGCCACTATGGTGCTGTTCTCTGGAACAAAGTACCTGCTGACCTGAGATCTGCTACAACTGTATCCTCTTTTAAAAGCAGTCTTAAAACGTTGCTTTTTTTTCTCAGGCTTTTGGTAGTCAGTGTGTGTGTGCCTTTGTGTGTGTCTGCTGTAGTCCATGTGTGAGTGCTGTTGTATGAATAGGACAGGGCTGAAAGGTTATTTTATTTATGTGGAGTATTTTATATATGTGTGTATTCTATCTCCTTATCTGTTTATTGTGACTATTCTGCCTTTTTATATGAAGCACATTGAGCTTACCTGTGTATGAAATGTGCTATACAAATAAAATTGAATTGACTTGACTTGACTTGACTAAAGAACCTTTCATCTGGTACTAGATGGAACCATTTTTGTTCAGAGCGTCGAAGAAAAAGCAATAGCACTTCTGAGACTATTTGCTCTCCCAACCTGAGCAGGGAGGGAGGGCAAAGGAGAAGAAAGAGAATGATGGGCACAGAACACACACATACACACACCCACACACGCACCCCCGCACATACACCCTTTGCGCCTCCCAGCCCCTCAAGGCTGCCTGTAGCAGACCCAGATGGTCTGTCTCTGCTTAATAGCCCCCATATCTTTCCATCGGAGGGGAGTGACAGGGACATGCAAGGCTGGGTTAACCCAGGTTAACCGGAGTGTATTTCCACAGGGGGTTAACCGCTCCTGACCCCCCACACAATTCCAAGCGCCTCCCGATTAAGGAATCAACTCCGCTGTAATGGTCCCCCTTGCTTTTCCCCCCAAGAAATCTTTTTTTTTTTCTTTTCTCTCCCAAAGGTTCAATGGAATATCAAGTCGTTGTGAGGTAAATAGATGGTATAGAGAGAGGCGGGCACTTTTTTTTTTTGTTTTTTTTTTACCCGACAGCAACTTCTGTGCTTAAGGGACTGATTATGGCCCCCATCAGACCAGTGTTTGCACACTCTCTGATCCCCTAATAGAAGCGGTAGAAGGTGGCTGCAGCAAGACTGAGGCATTTAGCTGTGTGTGAAGGCTAAGGGTGGGGAAAAAAGGCTCTAGAGGAGAGAAAGAACACCCGCCCGTTTCTCTCTGAGAAGGCACCGATCGACTTCAAAGTTTAAATTAAGAAATTCTTGGTGCGTCAAATGAGCTCCTAAATAAGCAAAGCCCTTTTAGTTCTCTGTCATTTCGGCCCATAAATTGAGGCGAAAGTACGTTTTTCCTTTCTCAACAATATAATTAGAATCAAATGTGAAATCTGCATTTTTTTTCCCCCTCTCCCTTTTATTCGCCGCAAAGCTCAAACAACTGTCAGCATATGGTACTTTAAGTTTTTTAAGATCCTTCTTTCTTTCTTTCTTTCTTTTTTTTATCCAACTCCCAACGCATACTTGCCATCCAACTCGCTAATTAGCTGTCATGAGTCCTTACTCCCGGAAAATCCATTTATTCCTCACTAGCAAGCATAATGCAGGCTTACATAGCTCAAAGCGCTTGCCATGCACTGCTAAATGGTATCTTATTACCTGCAGAAGAGTGTGAGGTGAGCCAAGGAGATTGTCTCCAATTGAAACACTTCTAACACTTGAGCTCAGCATGTTTATTTTGTCTGCCACGCAAAATACAAATATTGTACTTTGGAGTATCTTCAGCGACACGAGCAGCAATATCTCCTGCTGCTCCATTACCACATATTAGCATTTTAGCGATATTTAGCATATTGCTGCGTTGTCACATATTGTCAACATGGCGCAGGGATCAACATAGAAACCCGCGGAGCCGCCTCTGCAACTTGCTGATCTGTGTCACAATCTAACAATCCAGCATTCGTTTATTCGTTCATTTATTCATTTTCTCTACCGGCTTTATCCTTTTCAGGGTTACGTGTCGGGGCTGGAGTCTTTCCCAGCATACACTGGGGCGGAATTGGCACCTGTGGAGATACAGGTCACCACTTGATAGCGTGGCCTAACACCTGGGCTCATGCTTCATTCAGAAATTAATGCAGAAACCTTTTGTGCAGAAAATCAGTTTACAGTAAATGTCACTTTTGACAACCGGGGTGCCTTGTATTGCCTCGTGTCAACAGAAATTTCAAATGGCTTCTGCAACCAAAATACTGAGCAACCTCAAGTGCATTGTTTAGTCATTCTTTATGGTTGATGGTTAGGGCTGCATAGTGCTCATCATTTTCCCACTGTCAGTGCCGGCCATTGTGATTCAAAATAGCTTTAATTACATTTGGAGTGAGGGAGGTGGTGCTTGTGTGAGTAGAGGCAGGGGGGCATTCACCATGACATGAAGGCCTGCCAGGCTAAAGAAAGGAAAGCCAAACAAGCACTGGCAAATTACTGTCATCCTACTCTGTGTGTGTGTGTGTGTGTGTGTGTGTGTGTGTGTATGTGTGTATCTGCCTCTGTGTGTGCAGTGCATGCACATAAGTGTTTGTGTTTGTACATCCATCATCATTCTCTCTGCCTTTTCTCGCTGTCATTCACTCTGTCAGCACTGAAGATGCACAATGTGTGTGTGTGTGTGTGTGTGTGTGTGTGTGTGTGTGTATGTGTGTGTGTCTTCTGGGAGTGTTGTGGGAAAGTTGCGTGCCAGAACTTTGTGTGCAAGTGCGCACTCATAAATCTGGGATTATTCCGCACAGATGACTGAATATGTCCATATACTCGCATATGATTCAACCAAACTAGCCATTCCCCGATACATTCCCCATGGTCCCGCTGACGATTCTGGCTCATTAAACCCCAACCCCAACCCCCCCCCCCACCCTCTCTAAACCACCACCCACCCACACCACACACACACACACACACACACACATCTAGAATGTTTTGGAGAGGAATTGAGGATGCTGTGTCAGTGGCCCGGCGGTGAGGAGCGTTTCACCAAGGGAGTAATTGAGATGGCCGGTGAAAAGGGGAGTGAGGCTTAGACAACCTAGTTCCTGGATGCCGTCCAATTATACCCGGCAGCCTCGACTGCCTCCTGAACCCCAATTACGGCCAGCAAGGCTCGGCTGGTCAGAGAACCTGTCACCCCTCCCTCCCACAGCTGCCTGCAGCCTCTGCCGGGAGGAAATAGCAACGTCAAAGACAATGTGTAATGCGGTCTGGTGTATGAATGTGTGAGTGTGTGTATTTGAGAGCGAGAGAGAGGAGCTCAATGTATAGAACCACAGCTATAAGCAAGTACTATTGCAGCTAGAGTCAGTCTTTCAACCTTTCAGGTGATGTAACACACCCTCTGGCGGCCATTTTGGGGGTTCCTCAGCTCTTGGGCAACAGTGTGAACAGCTGATTGTGTGTCTAAATGTATGACTTGGCCGTCTCAACGGAATTAAATAGACATATCTGGTCAGTTATAACCATCGCTGTCCTGTTGTAAACACATCTGATTAGCACACTAGCTAACATATCTATTAGAAGCTAGCATTACTCGTGGTTCGTAGTTGCATATTAACATTAACATTGGTTGCTTTGCTAGATTAGCCTGCTGACTAGTCAGCTAGATAGCAAACTGAGCTCTTCTCAAGCTACAACTTGTAGTGTTACTAGTAGCGGCCTTAGCTATGTTTCACCCGTTTCAACTGAAACGGGCCCCGCACTCCCAAAGGGCCCCCGACTGACATACAAGCATTGAATAATTCACCAACTTTTTTTATATATATATACCTATATTGTGGCGAGCTGTGGTTACTTCAATCAAAGATATCGCACCAGACACTGTTTCAAAGCTAACAGCTTTAATTGCAGTTAGAACCAGTTAGCAGTTCAATATTCACAGCAAAACGGTAGGCGGGTCATTTCTTTCACTACGAATATTACTAACAGTGTCAACTAATACGAACTAGTAAATTCTCAAACTAAAGCAAATACACATAATTAAAAGAATCTCTATAAGCAATTATTTAGGGTTAAATAATCCTACCAGGCCAACAGTGCATGAATAACAAGCTCTGCAGGCCTGACTGAGCTGTCCATGGTGCTGAAAGAGCGCCAAGCGCAATTCATTGTAAACAACCAGTAGTTTCAGACACTTTTCATTCCCAAGCAAAATATGCCATTGCTTTTGTTATTAATTTAATTTGAGGGAATTGTTTAAGCTGTTTTTATGTCAGCTGATACATAACACATAGGCCTGGTGCTATTCAATGCAGACTAGTAGTTGCCGAGAAAGGCGAGGCTTCTCCTCATTCCTAAGCAAAAATGTCATTGTTTCAGTTTTGAATTGTTTGGATTACTTCTATGTTGAGCTGTCCATGATGCTGAAAGTGCACATAATGCATTTAAGTTGAAGTCCGAAAATATACCATTATTGATGCAAACCAACTTGAATCCTCGCTTTTTTTTCTCTTTTCTCTTTTATGGTTTTTGGGCCCCCAGATGCTTAAGGCCGCCTCTGAGTGTTACCATTTTGTTTAGCCTACATTTGGCTCATTAGCCTACATGGTAGAATACTGTGTAGAATTGCAGAAAATGTGATTAAAATTTTTTTATATTTTCCTGGGGGAAGACCTCCACACCACAAAGTGTGTTAGCTTACTTACATCCCTTGGTGTATGTAAACCATATGACGGTGTACTGATAGCATCACCCCACAAAAACTGGTAAAAGGGGAGAGAACTTTGCTGGGTGCTTACAGTATGACTTCTCCTAGCCAGTCGCTGTAGAAACAAAACCAATAATATTCACTGAGCCGATCAACTGTAGCAATCAAGATCCAGTGTTTTCACATGTAAATGAGGCCCAGATGCAAATTACTACATACATATACATACCCTTGGGGATGTGAAGGAATTTAATGGCTCAGAAATGCACAGCATCCTTACAACTGTTAAATTATGTCATTAGCATTTACAACTTCACAAAAGTTGTTTTATTGCTTTGTTGTTCTGCTTTGCTGCCAAGGTTTATTGTCCTATTACCTCGCCTCTTTTCCCAAGTTCTGTTTTCTGCTGTTGAACAAGATCTTTTTGTCATGGCCCGAGGAGTCTTTGGAGATTGCCATCTTTATCAAACGTATTTGATCATTTGCTGTGTATTGTTGTATTATTGTGCGGTTGTATGCCTCCTTTTTTTTTTTCTTGCCCCCCCATCGCCAGTTTCATTTGTCCCGTGGGACTCATAACCAATCCCAACATTTTGATTGATGCATTCATTCCCCAGTTCCCATTCACCCCTAAAGCGATACTTGCTCTCCTTTTATACACGCGCAAAGCACTCCACCATCAGCACACACCATAGCATTTGTGCGCCAGCGAGATATTATTCAAAACAGGTCGTAGTAATGACTCAATTTGGGAAAAGTGAGAATTTTATGAGGCTCCGAGTCTGGTCATTGCGTTTGAGTATGTTTTTTTTTTAAGCAGTGGTACTTTGGTCAAAATGTATACTGAACTGAGACCAGTTTAATGTTATTGGCCACTCCAAATACCACTTTTGGGTACTTTTGGGTACTTTGCATCAGTGTGTGCATGTGTGTGTGTGTGTGTGGTAGCAGAAGAAAATGTTTATGACTGCATGCATAGGCCAAGAACTGTGAATAGCACCTTTGGCTTTGCATTTAAAATCCCATGGACAGTGCCACCGCCTCAGAATATGCTTGGTGCTTTGGACAGCTTCATTGCCCTTGCTTATATTGTGCCTGAGCTGCCCTATTGACTCTACAGTATATGCGAAGTACTTTGGAGAACTTTTGACTTTCATTACCTTTTGACCACACTGAGCAGCCCAGGCAGCCCCCAAAGGCCATGTAGGAGATTAATATTAATCAGTGTAGCCCTTGCTAGCACTATAGGGCATTATATGAATAGTCTGAGTTATTTTATTATGGCCCAGCATCAATAGCATTATCCAGTGCCTGCACAGTATTAAATTGGTGAGCATTGTTGAACCATATTCTGGCAAAGGTGTTGACAAAATGATAGTAATTATAAAACGATTGCTGGCATTAAAGTAAAGTACATTATTGACTACTATCACCATTATTAGCTCGGATGAAGAAATGACTGTTTTGTCTTTTTATCATATACATTGTTAAGCTTTGTCGATTTCGGGACTTGCTCACACAAAGTATTGAATGTGGATCGAAGGAAAAATACAACAAATGCCCATGTGTAAAACCACATTTCTGTTGAATAATTGGAACTTTATTTTCCATCATAACAACATGAATCTGTTTAGCAAATCATCAGTTTAGACATAAAAATGTTGCCGTTTCTAAAACAGATTTGCAGCATATAGTTTCAGAACATTTAGGCTGTTTAGGCTGAAGTGAACGCAGACAGGGAATGCTCATTTGGGGGGGTCTTAAATATTAATAAATTAATTTCCAGCAGTATTTGTTTGTTTTTGCAAGAATGGAAGACTTCATGCTAAATTGAGTGGCAGCTGTACAAAGCTTTTGAAACTCTTTTTAAAACAGCACAACAGCTATTCTAACAAAAGAGACAGCTGCTGCTCTGCCTCTCTGCAACTTCATGCGATCCTTAGGAAAAAACAAGACAGCCAGTTGCAGATACTTGGTATATAAGCCAGCAAGCATTTGATAGACAGCAATGTGCAAGAGGTGGGTTTGCTCAACGTCAATTCAAACAAGTACAATATTTACATAACATGATATTATATGGCATGGTAAAAATTCATATTGGCACAGCATTGGAAACAGTTTTGGACTGATATCAGAAAGATATTTAAGTCTGATTTCTTAAAACGCAATACAAAAATGTGACAATACGTATCGTGGGGTAGAAAAATTAATGGTGATATTAGCTCCATGTTATTCTGCTGTAGTAATCACAAATGAGACGCTTGACCATCACAATTTCACAAGCTCTCAGTGGTAGAAGAAGTAGTGAGATCTTTTACTTAAGTAAAAGTAGCAATACAACAATGTAAAGATACTCCATTACAAGTAAAAGTCCTGCATGCAAAATCTTACTTAAGTAAAAGTACATAAGTATTGGCAGCAAAATGTACCTAGAGTATCAAAGTAAACATACTCATTATGCAAACTGTCCCCATTTAGAGAGTTATATTTTTCATAAATTATTGGAATATTAATACTGATTTATTGACATACATGTACATGTAAGCTCTAAGTTGTCAACGTGAAGCTAATCTTAACAATTTAGCTATACTTTTGGGTAGTCTAATCTATAACAATGCTATTTTATAGTTATTTTATAAAGATGATCAAATGTTTTAAATATAAAATATTGATCTGAAAAGTAACTAGTAACTATAGCTGTGAAATAAATGTAATGGAGTAAAAAGTACAAGATTTCCCTCTAAACTGTAGTGGAGTATAAGTACAAAGTAGCATAAAATGGAAATACTCAAGTAAAGTACAAGTACCTCAAAATTGTACTGTACTCAAGTACTGTACAAGTACAGTACTTGAGTAAATGTACTTAGTTACTTTCCACCACTGCAAGCTCTCCATCCCAATTATATCATTTGAACTTTGTAATGACATTTTTAAATTGTTGTTTACGTTCTAGTGTCTCACAAATAAACATAATTCTCCACTGTCATACTTTGTTTCACTGAACTTTTATTTATTACATCGTATCGTGCTTGTATCGAATCGTGTACCACATATCACAAATCGAATCCTACCATGAGGTAAGCGTATCATCCCATCCCTATAAATAAAGTATCAGAATGCAGTGTTCAGAAAATGTTACCACAGTGTCTGGTTTTTTTTTTGGTCTTTTCGGGCCTAGGCATCCCAGATAGACATCCCAGCAGGGGCCTAAGTGCCTAGTTTGCCAACTGGCATGTTCCCGCGCACGGTCTGGCCCGCCGCCTAATTATGCATCTTAGGTTCTTTGTTTTCCTCAAAGGCGCTGAGTAAATGCTCCTCTCAGTTCCCATTTTCATTTGCTTTCTGCTGATCGAGACTGACTGGCCAACTGGTGAGCGTCCTCCTTCGGTGGTCTGATAGGCATATGCATATAGATGATGTTCTCCCTCCGCCCACAAAGTGACCTTATCCATGTGTATACAGGGAAAGAGAGAGGGTGTAGAGCAAGTTGTGTTTGTGCAGCTTGAGATATGCATGAATCGCTGCCTTATTTTTATAGCACAGAAACACCAAGATGAAAGATCCGTCTGGTAGCCGTTTGAAGTCAAACACTCTTCAGAAACTTCCCGAGTCGAAACTTTCGAAAAAAAAAAAAAAAAGACTCTCCGTTGTCTCATTTCTTGGCAAATTCGCTTTTATATTCATAGTATTTGCACAGTCATTGCAGGAGCTCGGCCGTGTCGTCGGCCGGCCTGTTGCGTCCAATAAAGTCGAGGCTTTGTTCGCCGTGACCTTTTCCCCTGCCCCGATGTGATCCATCTTCACCCGGTAATGTGTTGCAATTGCTCGTGTCACCCGAGGTCATGTCTGTACAGTAAACGGGGCCAATTTGGGCATCAGAAGCACCGCCCGCCTTTGGCTGCGACTGTCAATCTCTCTTCCCTCCATCTCTTCCCCTCTCTCTCTCTCTCTTACACTGCACCTCTTAGGATGTGATGGGAACTGTCATATATGTGGTCCAACAGAAAACAGAACAGGCCCGATTTTTTTCCGTGACTGACCAGGTGGCTGAACAGGGGGGTAAAGGTAAATGCAAGGAGAAGAAGACGCGCGGTTGGAATGACAAGCCGGATCAGGGCGATGTCTCGGGATTGTTTGGCGGCGCGTCTTCACAGTTTGGCTGAAGGTAAAGGTCAGGATTTTACTGCAAAGCAATTTATTTTCGCAAATACCAGCTCATAATAAGCTTATATTGCTCAACGCTCTGCTTAATACAACCGGAATATTGGATGGAAATCCTCTGTCATAATCAAATTTACAGAGTGCCTCGAGTACACATCGCTACAACGCGGAATTATTGCAGGAATTAAATATATATCTCTAAACATATATTCAGTCGCGGCTCAGCGTTGATGCCAATGTGTTTCGGCTGCCAACCTTAAACCCTCTCCAGGAGTTATATAAACGTGGAATAAATGACGAAGCCGAGGGATAGGGAAGGCGAAGACGCAGTATCTCTAGGGACGCTCCAATTTTCATTCGCTCCTCTGTGCCCCCTACCGAGGATGATATTAGGGGGGGGGGGGAGTGCAATGGAGCAAATTCCCTGGCACTCACTTCATTAAAATCTGAGCAGGAATCTCCCGGCTCAGTCACCTGGAGGATTTTGCCGGCTTGTTAAAGTTTTTCTTTCTCTAACATGCGCTGCCCTTCTTCTTTTTTTTTTTTTTTTCTTTTTTTTTCTCGCCAGCCATGCAACATGACAACCGAGATAAGAACAAATCAAGGGATAGAGGCAAGAAAAACAGATAAAACACGACACATCTGGTAAAAGGTTTTGGAGACAGCATCTTCTGATTCAAAGATATGCGTACGTTTCTGGAATTTATAAAAAAAAAAGCTTTGCTCAAGCGTTCCAGTGCAAAAATGGGACCAAATATAGCCCCATAAGAAGCAGTGGAAATTTTAAGCTAGAGAGTCAGCCTAAACATTTCAGTAATATTTGACATGTTACCTAAATGGTTCCATAATAGGAGTTATTTTTATGTAAAAATACAGGGCTGCAATAGATGAGAGCATCCCATCCCCACTAACTGAGACAGAGTAGATTTTCCGATTTTCCATATCTGCCCAAATTTAATTCTTGTATCAGTATGGACACTGGAAGAAATCAAAGCTTGTGATTCATCACAAAAGTGTCTCCTTGACAACAGCATACAAGTGCTCCAAAGAAGAAAAAATTCAGGCCTGAGGAGTGAGCAATTTACTGACGCCACATTACCTGATTTCTGGGTAATGAAGTCCTTCAAACGTACAAAAATTCAAACCGTTATGCACAAGTTTCCTAGTACAGCTTTAATCATTCTCTTATCCGCAGTAATGCTGCAGCAGTAGATTTGGTAGTTTTAGTTACAGTGTAGCTTGTGTAGTTCTCTATTATTTAACATTGTCACCAGCTGATGCCATCCTGGTTTCATACACATACATTTACTAATCATTAGCCTTGCCTTGAGTAAAAGTGATCAGTGGTCAGGCAATGTTGGGGAATCACTCATCTATTCATCATAATCTCAAACGTACTTGACTGAAATGCATCGCAGAGCATAGGTCAGTTTTTGACAGCTAGACCAAGCTTCCATGTGGGAAGCATGTACATGTATCTCCAACTGAGGTGGGGCTTGACTCCCAAGGCATGAATATGTCGAAAGCCAAGCTGAACGATGGAAGAAAAACAACTCCCAAGTCAATAACTGGGGAGAAGGGAAGTTCCCAAACAGGCAGAACGGCTAAAGACTATTAAGAAGTGAGGCTTGGGTCTGGAGTAATGGAGGAAAGCTATGATCATCTGTATCAAGAAGAATCTCTCTTCTCTTTAAAATGAATTAACAACAAAAAAAATCATCAGTGCAGAGTCAGACAGAGAGATTACTGCATCATATGAAGCAATCACTGCTTAGGTATAAAAATCCTTCACAATCTAGCCAGACAGATGGAACTGAGGAGCCTGCAACCTGTTCAGTATTGAGCACACTGAACAACTAAATGAACTCCTCTTGGCTCAAAACAAAAAAAAGACACTTGACAGTATACAAACTGGCCAGGGAGGAAATTAAGCTCTAGGGAATATGAGGATACAGTACCAATTGACACATCTTCAAGTCGTACACTAATGCCTATTTAGTCATCCGCAAACATAACTAGCTTTTTGTCGCAGCCTCATCATCATGCGCTCAATGGAAATAAACAGCAGCTTTGGAGCCGACGGCTGTGCCAACGTATTAAAAGTTCTCCTTCCTCAACATTAGCCCGCTTCCTCTTTGATCATGGGCTTTGACAGATCTGTGGCAGACAGCCGCCATCTTTTTATAAGAAATGAGTCATCCGGCTCAGTCTCTCGTCACCAGAGCCTTGCCTTGAGATTGCATTCCGCAATGAAAACTTCATGAGGGGGGGGGGGGGAACAGTAATGTGAGACAGCAGTGTTTCAATGTGACGAGGGCATTTGCCGTCACGTGACATTAATTCACAAAAGTGCCATTGCAAACGGCTTTATTCTGGCATCAGCCAAAAGTCTCTCTCATATCTCCAGCTTATTCAGAATGTAACAGCTAGGATTTTAATGGGGACAAAGTAATATTACTAATATGTCTGTCTACTACTGCAGCTAGTAGGCCTAGTACTGTTACTACTTCTGTACTGTTACTACTACTGTTACTACTACTTTAATGCTGCAGCACCTGCCCTTTTGTCGTAAGATCTAGACAGGCCTATTTGATTCATGACTTTTTTTCCCCTTACATTCCAACAGTCAAACCCAGAAAGCGATTAAAACACCTTGTTTCAACACGATAACACTCACACTGCAGTTATACATACTGTATCTTTACAGCTGTGATTGCGATTGCGATTATTTTGACTGATATTGCAACTGCGATATGATTTGCGATATTAGAGGGAATGATAATTTTTACATCATTATTCTCATTTTCATTGAAAAACGTATTAAAATGATTATAGTGTGATTTTTGCGGGGATCTGTACCAAACAAAGATGTTTTCTTAAGTCTGTAGAATATGATGTGTAGGCCAGGACATCTCTGCAGCACCACAATATTTCATTTAAAATGGTATTTTGACACACATTTCACCTTTAAAAAATATTGCACCTCCTGCGATTTGAAAATTGTAGTAGGCCATATTGCGATTTCGATAAAATTTTGATTAATTGTTCAGCCCTATTGAACAGTTATCACAACATTTTAGTTATAATAGTCGCAGCATCAGAGTACTTGAACAGTCTACTTAGGTGGCTTTCACACCTACATCCTTTGGTGCGGACTTTATTAACTTTTTTGCTAAGTTTGGATCATTTTGACAGGTGTGAACACGACATGTGGACTCGGGTGCAGACCAAAACCTTGCAAAAGGTTCGTAAAAAAAACAGTCCTTTTCCATTCAGACCGTGGTGCGGTTCATTTCTGGTGTGAAAACAATTTTGATAAAGGCTGGAAATGAAGGAAATGATGATATCTGTGCTTTATTTTTAGCCAAATTACAGCAAAAAGGAAAGAGTTTACAGCTCTGGATTGGTCGGTATTGTAATGTTCTATTTTTTTCTCCACAGTCGTCAAGGAGATTTTCTGAAGTGCAAAATTTTATTAAAACGAATACATATACACTGACCTAATGCATACATACATACACACGTTTTAAATTGAGTGTATTATAATCCATATTGGATTAACTATAGGCCTTTTTTTTTTTTTTTACTTTGCCCACCTTTTAAGAATGCTGAAAGTGTTTAAAGCAGTGAAATTCTTCATGTGCAACGACTTCTGGAAGTTTGCAACTCAAACATCGCCAGACTCTTGATATCTCATTGATAGGTTCCCTCATATTCATATAAGAATATATGAATATTTATATACAATTTTTGCCTTCATTATACAGATCAAAATGTATGACAGATGAGAGACAGAAAAGATGGGGAAAGAGAGACGGTTGGTGTGACAAAGGTCCTGGACCAGATTCAAACCGGGATGTCAAGACAGACATATGCCGTATGCCCACCAGAATTCTCTGTATGCCCAGAATCTGCCATATGCTCATTAGGATTTTGTGCCCCTATGGAAATTAGCTGTTGTATGTGCTCCACCAGGCACCTAAGAAACATGACAACATTAAACAATAATTCTATTTCCATTTCCATGTGGAACGGTGCAGTCCTATACACAAGAATCAATTAATAAATGATGGATTTGTGTGTTTTCAGTTTGCAGTCAGCCTACATATGCATTTACAATAAAATGATTTCCATTTGATCTAATGGTGCAGCCATAAAAAATGCCATATTGTGGTGGTGCACCACAGCTGAGCCTATGTATGGGAAACACTGCATCTCGCAGCCAAAGACGCCCTCTAGAGGCCATCTCACGAAGCATTGATGAGTGACTGACTGCCTCTCGATACCCTCGGCTGCGGCGTGGGGAAAAATACATTTTACCACCACCAGATGGCGATGTGATGAAGGCTGAGAGCCATCACTGCATCAACTTGCCAAGTTGTGCCGTTCTACAGTTTGTCCAGTAGATGACAGTGAGACTCCATAATGGAATCTAGCAGCTGCGTAGCTACAATAGGCTACAATAGAAGAGGTGCCGCTAGGTTTGACCTCTTTATATTCATTTTCTTTTAGCTTATTTTTCACCTCAGTGAAGAAGGTATCCATCTTGCGCCTTTGCTCCGCTCCAACTCGCTGGCGCTGCTCAACGTTTTTTTCACCTTATTTTCGCTCTTGTCAACTGATCCTAGGTCAGCCTCATCATCACGCAAGTTACACAGCGCTTCCATGCTCGTCTCGTCACGTGATCAGCACTGATCACAGGTCTTCTCGGATCCACTCGGGTATTACACATAATGATAAACAGACCCGGGACCCGCGGTAATAGAATGGGACCCGACCCGGACCCGATTGACCATAATAAAACGTGGACCCGAACCCGTATGGGTGCCGGGTCGGGTCTCAGATCCTAGGGTCCGGGTAGACCCATGAAGACCTCTAATCCAGAATAGCTGTTGAATTCCACATTAGATATTTGAGATTTTATTGATGTCATGGGGGGGGGGGTTCCCACTCATGAGGGCACCACAGTGCTCGTTTTGCATTAACCTCAGCAGACAAGCATGACACTTTTACTCAGCATTTCTGTATTTTCATGTTCAAGTGTGCAAGGTCAAGGTCTTACCATTTGGCCTTTCTCTGGATGCCACTTTGAGCACCCTGGACTTGGTGTGTGGGTGTAAGGATTCTCCCTGAAAGTGCAGCCCGAAACACATCTTTGACTTGCTTGTTATGGCACTTGGCCTCTCTGTGAACCACGAGAAGAGTTCTCTCACTCCCAAGCCAGAGAATCACGTACATTGGGGTCACTCTGGACCCCCCAGTGCATGACGGCCTGAGGAGCGTATGAACAACATCTCACACCTTCTGCAGAAATTCTGTGAGGGTGAGAAGGTAATGCTCAAACGGTTACTCCAGCTGGGAATGTTACACCTACACCCACTTAAGGTTTTGATTCAACGGCCTTCACATGGACCCCAAGAGAGACAGGCATGCGCAGGGTCATAGTAGCAGTCGGGTGTCTTTTTGGTCTTCAGCCATGGCAAGAGAGTAAATGTGCCACACAGTTTAAAGTAGGGATGTACCCGAATTCGTTATTCGGGAAAGCACAAATAATGTGATGGAAACAGATATTTCTTCTAACCGAAGTTGCTCATTATTATTAAAAAAAAAAAAAAAAGCCATGATTGACATGTCTGTGCATCAGCCATTATGTTTCTTCAAATGGATTCATGTCATTGTAGTTTTTAGCTGTATGTGTTAATTTCCTCCATTTAAAAAACCCAGTTGAAATATTGACGTTTTACCTTGTATTTCATTCACTATTCATCTGTTTAAGATGTAACATGCTGTATGTATCAGCCATAGGTTTCATGGAATTTTGACTTAGCATCCACTAACACCCTACCAAGTATTTCATGGTTATTTAAACAGACAGCAACAAGTTCAAGTGACAGCAACAAGTGATTTGTGAAGTGATTTGTGGGGTTCAGCCAGTTCATAAAACTTAGTTTAGTTAAAAATAAAAATTAAAAAAGAGAGAGAGAGATGAAAAGTACAGTATGAGGATGTGGAAATATATTTCATAATTAATTATATGCCAATATTAAATCAATTTGATGCTTTGAAGGCACAAAAACTGCATTGCCAATGAATATTAGGTTAGAAAATACAACATTTGCCCGATTTAACGTGACTTCCGGTATAAACCACGCTAGGGCTGAACAATTAATTGAAATTTTATCAAAATCGCAATATGGCCTACCGTAATTTTCAAGGCGCAATATTTGTTAAAGGTGAAATGTGTCAAAATACCATTTTAAATGAAATATTGACGTGCTGCAGAGATGTCCTGGCCTACACATCATATTCTACAGACTTAAGAAAACATCTTTGTTTGGTACAGATCCCCGCAAAAATCACACCATAATCATTTTAATACGTTTTTCAGTGAAAATGAGAATAATGATGTAAAAATTATCATTCCCTCTAATATCGCAAATCATATCGCAATTGAAATATCAGTCAAAATAATCGCAATTAGATATTTTTTCGAAAACGTTCAGCCCTAGAACCAGGTAACTTCTGTTCAAAAGTATCAACATGCCACTGCCCACTTCACCTCCACCTCCCAGGCAGGTATGAATACAACTCCAAAGAGAGTATGCAAAGCCTTTTCTGTCTTTTGAGGATTCCTGTCAAAAGTCATGTGAAGACGACAGCACTGCACCACTTTTTCTTCCCCCTCTCTTTCCCAGACTTTCTCCCTCACAGCCTCCCTCTTTCTTTCTTTGCTCTCTGGATCTATTCTCCATTACCCTCCCCATTTTCTTTCCATGTCCTCCACCTCTCTGAGAGTCTCTCTCCCCCCCCCCCACCGCTGACCCTCAAAGACAGAGTGCCCTGTTCTGTCTGTCTGCAATTGTCTGTGAGCACAAGAATACCAATGGCCGGCGGCTCAAAGCAATCAATTCCTTCGAGGTAGATCCACTGTGTGCCTGACATCAGCCTCCCTGATTATTGTCTCCAAACGCAAGCCGATCAATAGCAACCACCTCCCCAGCACCTCCAACCCCCCCCCCCACCCCACCCCCAAAAAAACCCTCGCATCACACTTTTAAGCCCCTGGTTTTTGTGCTCACAGCCTCATCGACCACAGTTTTGGAACCGGAGTCCTGTGGAAACCCAAATTGTTGGTTCAAGAATGATTTCGATGCAGTTGTTTTGTGAATAGAGTTGTCAGAAGAGATTACGTGTCCTGTATTGGAGAAAATAACTTGACAGACTTTAATGATCTCTGCAGGGCAAAACGCTTTGGAATTACCAACTTCCTTGGCAGAGGTATAAAGTTGGCAGCGATATGACGGCGATGCAGCGAGCGCGTAAACGCCTCCATTATAATTCTGCCACGGCTCTGAGAATCTACTGTAACGTGCCGGGTTACTGAGAGGTGATGCTAACACACACAACAGCAGAATGATGTTCAGTTGAAGCTCAGTAACACCGCACAATGTGAGCAACTTTGTCTGATCATTTTCCCTAACACTGTCATGTCTTAATATGAGTGGCTGATCTTTTTTTATTATACTTCCCACTAGTGTTTTCAGAGCAACTACTCAGTGGTGGAAAGTAACATTTACTCAAGTACTGTACTTAAGTACAATTTTGAGGTACTTGTACTTTACTTGACTATTTCCATTTTATGCTACTTTGTACTTATACTCCACTACAATTTAGAGGGAAATACTGTACTTTTTACTCCATTACATTTATTTCACAGCTATAGTTACTAGTTACTTTTCAGATCAATATTTTATATTTAAAACGTTTGATCATCTTTATAAAATAACTATAAAATAGCATTGTTATAGATTAGACTACCCAAAAGTATAGCTAAATTGTTAAGATTAGCTTCATGTTGACAACTTTAAAATGCTGCTTACATGTACATATATGTCAATAAATCAGTATTAATATTCCAATAATTTATGAAAAATATAACTCTCTAAATGGGTATAATGAGTATGTTTACTTTGATACTCTAAGTACATTTTGCTGCCAATACTTATGTACTTTTACTTAAGTAAGATTTTGAATGCAGGACTTTTACTTGTAATGGAGTATCTTTACATTGTTGTATTGCTACTTTTACTTAAGTAAAAGATCTCAGTACTTCTTCCAACACTGCAACTACTCAACTAACCATGTTACATATGGGTTACAAATAGCAGCTATATCGAGTATAGAAACTGAAGATTTTTGTTTTGATATATAACTAATTCCTTTTTTGCCTAAATTCTGTCCATTGACAAATACAGATACTTAGCCAGGCACACTAATCCCTGCTTCAAAGAACTGGATGGAGTAAAAAGAGAACTTTTGGGCATCATCATGTCCTGCATCCTCCTCTAGTAAACATATTTGGCATCTCAAGCGTTGCAATTCATCAGCACTGCACAATGAACACAGCGGGGAGGCCCGAAGCTTCCAGTGAAGCCATTTTATACCCACTGCATGATTTTTTTGTTTTTCCCAGTTAGCTGTAGACTGTGGGTATTTGTAGCATCGCTTCAGGTGTGATTTATCAAAGAAGCCATCACAGTAAAATGGCTGCGACAAGCTAGACCACAATACAAGACACATATTATGCTAAAATCATCCCTGCTTGTGGCTTTGGATGCAACTGCACTAAAAAAAAAAAACAGGAGCCAACCACTGTTATTATAGCATCCTTGATAGAAACCAACTGGGATGCTGGGCTTGCATCCAAACTGTCAACAAATCAATCCACCTGGAAGCAAACAACGGTGCACATTTTTTGAGAGGAGGTATTTACTTCACGCTGCAGTGGGAACTGCGGATGAATAGAGTGTGTAAGTAGGTGGTTGTATATCTAGACCCCTAGCTATTTAGGCCAAACATAAGAGGAATCAGTGTAGCAACTGGTTATAATTTCAGAATAGATCCTAACTGGCTCATTGAGTACAGGACACAATGGTGAGGAAAATTGTTCTTATTATTTTACTGACTCTGATCCAATGCTCCCAAGAATACAATTCTGGGGAAACACTGAATACTTTTTTTTTTTTTTTTACAAATATTGAAAATCAGTACAACATTTTGGGAGCGGAGAGGAGGGGAGGGTGGGATAAAATGTTAGATTTCTTTCTTTTTTTTTCTCTCTCTCTCTTGAATTACATCGTCCGTTACACCGTAAAGAAACAAAATAAAAATTTGATCACAAAAAGAATATCAGTACAAAATTTGGGCTGTCGGCAGCTTCAGCACAAAAACACTGGTATTGATCGGCCTTCAGATGCCATGAACAGAGAATCAAAACATGAATGCTCTCAAGTTTACTATTTTTCTTTTTTTCCATTCATTTTTATAGTGTTCCTATGGTGTATCTTAATGGAGCCAATGGAGACAATGTCAAGTACAGTAATGACCTCGCGGTGCTGTGCGCTTTGTGTTTGTGTGCTTCAGAAGACGGATGGAACACTCACTCTTTTCACCGGCTCAAAACGCTAAACGCGAATTATCAAAAGGTTGCGACTGAAGCATTCCTCAACGGGGAACACCTGTGCGCTCACAAAGGGGATGCGCTTGAATTTGGAAGAAAAAAAAAAAAAAAAAAAACCTGTGTGTGTGAATCCAGTTTGTGTTTGTGTGCCCCATTTGTTTGTGTGTGTGCAGGAGCGTGAAGGGGAAGCGGAACGGCCTACAAGGCACACTGTGTATCAACTGTGTGACATGTGACTCGGTGAAAGAGCATCCTCCCCAAAATCCCTGTTTTAACAGAAGCATCCGGCCGGCCTCCGATGACAAAGTGTACACAAAGCCCACAGACCGGGGGCCCCGTCCAAACATTTCTCTTTTTTTTTTAACGATCCAAGCTAAACAACCCCGCTTCGAACCTCGCTGAATAATTGCGTTTGCCCTGCGTGGCGCCTGCCAGGGGAGCAAAAACATTTATAATAACTCCAGCAGGGGCAACGTAGCACTCCTGAGCCACAGCTACACGGACAGAGGATGAGTTGAGCTCTCACTGCTAGAGGAGCTAGAGGAGTTTATGTGGTTGCACTTGACTGACTTACAGGCACCGTCTGGCCATGGATGATATCGACCAAGCCGACTGGCAGCCCTAACCTTGCATCAGGAAACATTATGCACTTTGTACCCAGGGATTGCTCACAGTTCTTTGTCGGTGGTGTATCAACACATCTCAGAGAAAACATCACGCCAAAAAGAACCAGCAGTGAGACAGACGAGAGAGCCCAAACCCCGCATGGCATAGCACGGCTTTCATGTTGTTTATCAGCCTTGCATTTTTCAAACTATTACGCATTTATCTTACCCGGGTCCAACAGAAATCGCAATTTCTGAGAAGCAGCAGAAGAGTAATATTCATGAGGACAATTAAATCCAAAACTCTGCAGCAAAGCGACAGTAGACACAATACAGAGTGGTGCTGTAGTCATGCCAGCCTTTGCTAATTGCACTAATAGCTAAATGTGCCACACAGTTTAAAGTATACTGAGATCACCGATGTGTCTGTCTTTTAGCAGCATATGAGATGTGGAAAGGGAGGCTGCGTCTGTGCATAGGATCATACATAATTACAGAATATAGCAGAGGACTTGGGAGTTTTTTTTCGGAGATAACAAGGTGTCGTCTCCTGTAGTTGTTGACATGTTATTGTGCCACACTGGGAACAGAGGCTGTCATTAGGCTTGTCATCTGACAAAACAAAGCCTCGTGTAAAATTAGGTTGCCGAGAAATGGCAAGGGGTACGGGAAAAGGAAATCAGCACTGCTCCGATGGTATTTTCCTCTCAAACTCATATTAGCAGTGTTAAATTAGGTTTAATGCCTTCGGTCGGGGAGCGAGAACCCTGTTTCTCCCCACGCCGAAGGAGTCGAGCTTGGAAGACACAGGATATTTACTGCCTTCATTTTGTTTTGAGACAGCAGCTTATTGCTTATTGCGTTCCATTATTACTGCCTCCAACTGGGGCTAATTTATTTAGATTAAACAGCACTGTTGTTTTCTTAATGCCTTTTGAAAAAAACAAAAACAAAAAAAAAAAAACGGCTGGGTGAGGAACAAAATATTACTTTGAGATTGTTTTATGAAGTCGCAGAGAAATGAGGCGGCACCAAGCTGATTCTGAAAAAGATATAGAGACGAAATAAAGGTCTGTGATTGCTCTAGCCTGTAGGGGGTTTCTGGCAGGGATGTCTGGGTACATCACTGGACAAGGGCGTAGGAAGCAAGGGAGACGCAGGGGACATGTCCAATGTCCCCTCCAATATTGAAGAGGACTAAATTGTCCCCCCGCAAAAGAAATAAAGACATTTTGCCTGCATGAATAGACTCAGAGGACCCTGATCCTTAATGGGACTTTTATTGTGAAATAGATTTTACCGCCGGCAACGTAAGAGTGCTGGCTCCTTCCTTTCACATGGGTCCAACATGCTAGCAGAGCGAGGATAAAGTAGTGTTGGACGAGGGATAATGAGTGGGTTACAGGCACCACTGTGGAAAAGGAGAGAAAAAACGTGTAGTGCAGACAGCTGTAAGTATAGTATGAACCTAAACATTAGCTGGAAACAATAAGTATTTATCAAGACAATAAGTGTAAGTAACAGATGCAAGTGTCGAACAATGTCCATGAATGATGATGCGATGTTTGTTGCCCAAGGACATTTTGAATCCCAATGAGGCAGATGGCATTTAGACAACCACAAAAACATTAGGGCCTGATAGCTGCATTTTCACATGACTTGGCATTATAGCTATGTAGCCCCATTAACACCAAGCCATTTTTTACTCATTTACACCGACTGGGAGTGCTTATAATCCAGCAGTAACATTGAAAGTGTACAGAGTGACGAATCTCTCCATTGTAGAATAGCTCTGGCCCTACCTTACAGTGACTTGGCTACAGCAGCTTGGTTTAAGCATTACCTCAGTCTGCCTAGCTAACGTAGCTGAGGTCTCTCACAGTTTCTATTGTTAACGTTAGCTACATAACAGCATAGTTTCTTAAAGAGCAGTCAGTGATATTTTACTGTCTCGTTGCGCTCATTTTGCTTGACTTGCTGTTTAATATTTCTGAAACTCTCTGAGACATTCTAAACATTTATAACAGTTTGCAATGGGTTATGCTACCTCTTCACTTGACATTTCTGAACTGTAACGCTACTGGTGTCTGTTGTGAAAATGGATGCGCCCGCCCCGCATTACACATATATATATATATATATACATATATATATACACATTTGAGACCTAGCTAACGGTGTTTAAAAGCAGCCCTCACCCCCTCGTAATGGCTGAATCGATGAAGCGAGCGAGTAAACTTGTTAAACTAGTAAATTTGCTATGTGGGACATGTAACCTGCGAGACTGGTAACCGATGAGACTTCTCAGCAGGTACGTTTAGCTTAATTAGCTATTAGCATTTATCCTTTGTAGATCTCTGTAGTGCAGTGGCATTTCTGTGTGTTATTTACAAATGTGTTACGGTTTCTGTCGCCCTCTAGTGGTCAGAAAAATCGCTTATTGCAGCTTTAATTCACTTTAGGCAAAACAAAACAAAAAATCCATTAGCTAGCGCTATAGTCGAATACCCACATCATTTTGAATATTCGAATAACTGTGCCCATCCCTACACTGAACTCCATGTAACTGTTTGGATCATAGATTTTCATGGACCCTTTTATTTCTTTGCAAACATAGCCTACTCTTATCTTTCACATTTAAATTCACAGATTCAGAGGTGCTTTTCTACCTCATAGTTTATTTCGAAAACAGTGGCTATCAGGACTCATTTTGCAAGCTCTATCCTGCAATTATTCTGCAAATGTCTTTCTAAAAGAAATTTGGTTCTTACGGGAGATAACCCTTCCGTAAATGAATTGGAGGGAGGGAACAGTCTAAGTGTTATTGCTTTTCAATATCGTCATTAACAATCTGTAAAGCACTTGGGGGGGAGGAAAAACAAAATGATACTTTGGAACTTGGAAAACCTTATGTACAAATGAACCTATCCCTGAAAGAACCTTGGATCCCGGATAACCTTTCCTAAATTGCAGTGGAGGGAATAATCTAAGTGTTATTGCTTTTGAATTTAGTCATTAACAAAGCTGAAATGGACTTGGGTTTCAAGACCAACACCCACATTTAAAGCTACTGACCACCATGTTCTCCTGAATATTTTATAGGCCTACTGACTGTCTGGTTATTAAAGTCAATTAAAGTGGGATTAAAATAATGAGCTGAATCATTTCCTTCACCTGAAAAGTACACATGGCTTGTGTCAGCAGTGATCCAATCTCGGAACCCATCGTCTATCGGTCTGACAACGATTAGACTCTGGGGGCGACGGCCAATATTTTGGGGTTTCTGGTGTAGCCAGCGGACATCCGGCCAAGACTTCCTCTTCCGTGCGCCGGTCATTGTTTACAGTCCGATTAGCAACTTGAGATGCGAGAATGGAGTTGGAGTTGAGAGACGACGTCTCATATGCAGATATCTGTTTATAGAGATTAGCCGAAATGTCGTCTGGACCTAAAACACCTACAAAAAGAATCGATGTTTGTGTATTGTGTGAAGAAACGTTCGACTCGTCGCATCTCAAGTTGCTAATCAGACTGTAAACAATGACTGGCGCACGGAAGAGGAAGTCTTGGCCCGGATGTCCGCTGGCTACGCCGGAAACCCCGAAATATTGGCCGTCGCCCCCAGAGTCTGATCATCGTCAGACCAATAGACGATGGGTTCCAAGATTGGCAATGATCAAACATTCAATACGAATGTCGAATGCGGAAAATGTGGCAATACTAGAGGAGACAGTTCAACTAAGGTTCAGGTTAAACTAATGCTATCAAGAAACCACCCATCCTTATCATGCTGCTGATGTACTGTACAATATGATGTACAGTACTTCACTGTGGGTGATGTACACTGAATTTTACACCATGGGTGTAAATAACAGACCTTGTATTCTTTGTCTACTAGCGGATAAACAACAAATGAAGTTTTTTTGGAAGGCTTTTCTTATCTCTTGTTCTCTCCTCGACTCTATAGGAGCTAAACATAAGAAAAAAAACACATCAAAATAATCCCTCCGACCCAGTAGCAGCGAACGCAGTACGGGAGGGGATTATTGATTCTATGTCATGAATAGGTAATGGAAGAAAGGAATCTCTTTCCAAAACAACACAACACTTCCTCTGTAGAGTGATATACTGTCAGTGTTGTCAGGCTCGGTCATTTCAATAGAGAGAGCAGACTTGACAGGCAGTGTAATGGGCTTTTCCAGGCGATACTCCCCACTATATCTGATGATGTGCTACACTGCAAATAATGACAAGCTTGGCAAGGGTTTTAATTTGTATCCAGACTCATCAACCTTGCTTAAGGATTTTTGTTTTTTTTATTTCAGCATTGACTTGTTTCAAGACATTTGCTTAAACCTGCAATAAACGATATCAGACTTTATAACCAATCCTGAAACTAACGTGTGCTATGTGGAGATTTCATTGAGACATAATGATATAAACCAATATCCACACAGCAGACAGCTGTGTTGCTGTTTTCACCTCTTTTCTAAAGCTTGTTGTCAAATTCCGCTCCTCCCAGAACATTCAGTAGCTTTTAATTTTTTAAAAACTAGCTTGTCTCCTCCCTCGCTGTTTAAAAGCACCGCTCTCCCCCTCCCATTCCTGACAAAAAGTCTTGTAACGGCAGAATCGATGAAGCGAGCGAGTAAACTTGTTAAACTAGTAAACTTGCTACCTACCTCTTCACTTGTCATTGTGGAACATGTAACCTTCAACGGGAGAAAGTTCTGGCAAACCGAGAATGGTACTCGGCGACACTTCTCTGTAGGTACATTTAGCTTAGCTGTTAGCATGTATCCTTCCTTTTGTCCTTCGTAGACCTCCATAGTGCAGTGGCTTTGCTGTGTGTTATTTACAAATGTGTTGCGGATTCTGTCGCCCTCTAGTGGTCAGATCAAAATCGCTTATTGATATAAGGTACGAATTTATTTTATCAAGACTTAAAGGGGAAATAAGAGCGTGCCACCACAAGACATTTCAGCTACGAAGGCTAAAAGGCCTTTTTCTCAAGCCACAAAAGCAAATGCCAAAGCAGTTTTGTTGCTCTAGTCTAGTATTTAGCATGGGGATATATTTCTTCTTCACTATGTTTCTGTTTGATCTCTGCTCTAATTAGCTTGCTTAATTACAGGCCATTGTAGCTCAAGGGGATAAATGGGGTGGGAGGGCTGTGCCAGAGACCTGTCGATGTTGTTGCAATTCCTACTGGTCACCAATAGAGGTCAAAAGAGATCATAGATTGCATAAAGCCCCTTTAATCCCTTGTTTTGTGGTCATACTGACATGAAGTACAAATCCTTGGAATGTGCAAAAATATCAGCCAGTGCAGCGAGATAATTGGACAAAAAATGTTCTTAAGCTTGATAAGTCGGGATACAAGATAAAAATTCCTTCCCAAATCATTTTTTTTGCAGCATAAGGCAATCTCAATTCTCAGAGTAGATACTGTACCACGGAATGTGTGGCATAGCAAAATGACTGATGCCTTGTGACAACAGTGACACATGGCTGGTAAATCTTAAATATGTTCCTATCTGACTACAGAGCTTTACAGGGGGAATGCTAGAGGCTCAACCGATCTCTAAAAGGCACAAACATCTCCAGCCATCCTTCTGTTTGCACTTCCAGCTTGTCAGAGGCCATTTTAGATTACACCGCGCGTGTTAAGTGTCCTGCAAAAGTTCTCAGTGAGTGCATGTTGTCCTGATGGCTTTGGGGGCTGTGGAGGGGCCGTGAGTGTGTTGGCACTTGTTTTTTCCCTCTCTGTCTCTGAGGAGTGCCACACTGTCACACACTGTCCCTAATTAAGGCATAAGAGCATGCTGGGAGTGTTAGGGATGTTGATGTTGCAAGAGGACTGTACCGGAGAACAAAGTTGGACCTCTCTCCAGAGTTTTTCCATTTTTTTTTATAACCTTTCCAGTCGACTGAGCATGCATCTTTCCCGGCAACACTCCTGCTTCACATTTATACAGTTCCACATATTCACACCTCGATGCTGCCCAGACAGACCGCAGTCTTCTGCTGTTGGCCACTAGGCGGTTTCACTGGAGCAGGCTGGGGGTTCAGTGCCTTGCTCTAGGGCACCTCGGTGATAGCTGTTGAAGGAAGGGAAAGCGTTAAGCGCATTATATACTTTAAAGAGTAACTAAACCCCAAACCCAAATCTGTGGTGAAGCCTGACATCTAATGGTGAAAATAGGGTATTGAACTGGCCATCTGCTATTGGCTGGTCTTTGGTGCCGGGTGATGTCACCACCTGTTGTACTCTATAGAAGGTGACCTGATCACCTAGCTCCAAAGACCATGTAACAACGCATTATGTAATAACACCGTATTCTGTAATAACTCGACAAAATGTAATAAATTTTCACTTCATTATGTAATAACACCCGCATTTTGTAATAATCTGCCGCATTTTGTAATACACAGCCTGAACGCAATATGAAATAAATTTCCCCACATTTTGTAATAAATTATTACATATTGCGGTGGTTATTACAAAATGCGGGAGATGCACTTTTTTTATGATGAAAATGTAATAATACGGTGCATTATGTAATAACCAACCAAAATCGATGTCTTCAGCTGTACACGTTATATTTTTAACAATTAAGCTAAATTAAACTTCCCAAATATTAAATTAGACCGGCGTTATAGTTGTAGCCACATAAAAGCAGTAACAAGATCAGCTTTTTATCATCTTTTTATCATCTTACAAATACAGCCAAACTCAGGGACTTCATGTCAAAAGCCGACCTGGAAAAACTCATTCACGCTTTTATTTCTAGCAGACTACTGCAATGGTCTTTTGACAGAGCTCCCCAAAAATCAAATTTATTACATATTGCGTTCAGGCTGTGTATTACAAAATGCGGCAGATTATTACAAAATACAGGTGTTATTACATAATGAAGTGAAAATGTATTACATTTTGTTGAGTTATTACATAATGCGGTGTTACTACATAATGCGTTGTTACAGACCAGCCAAGTCGCGCACTCTGATTGGTTGATCATGGGGGTGACCAACTCTTCAAGCGCCAACTTTTCCAACACACCCCATTCCTCCAGCTGCATTGCTATAGTCGCCTCCATGTTTGTTTTTACTGGTGATTGTCGTCACGTATGCTTCCTGTTCCTCTCTTCTTCTATGTTTCGTTTTGGTACGATATGATTTTGCCACCCTGTGTACGGATGTTCAACAACATGCTACGCACACATCAATGCAGAAGTATGAAAACGTCTTTAGGTTTGCACTTTACATTACGTTCAACTGTAAAATGTGCTTTACTTATTCATTTTCCACCACTTACCATCCACATTTTTCCAGCCGGTACGAGGATTTGAACCTGCCACCTTACAGTCGCAAGCCCTGGACCACCCAAGAGTGCAATGTCTATGTATGGATCATCCATATATTTGCAAAGCATCCACATATTGCCTAGGCCAAGCCGTAACGCATCATACCAATAAACTTTATTTGTAACTATATGACTTATTAATGAAATAAAAACAGCATATAATACCTCCCTGATGTCAGTGGCTGTGGCTTACTGTACATGCTCAGAGAACAATCCCACTAAATGAAAGAAGAGCAGGAAAGAAAAGAAGTGAAGTAATATTGTACCAGCTCCAGGCCCCGGGCGCTTAATACTGGTAGGTGAATTTGGTTGCCAGGGCAACAGAGCATCCAGAATTGCAGAAGCGCAGCAGCAAATGATAAGAGCTTAAATACATTTTTTATGAGATTGTATAAAATGGGGAAAAGGAGGTGAACGGAGAGCAGCGGTGTCATGGCGCTCTTACATAACTACTGTACACATGAGCGGCGGGCAGGTGGGCTCAGTATTCCCTATCTCCCCACTTCGGACGGTCATTGCGGCGGCGTATTACTGTTATCAATTATAACAGGATCATTTCATAATCCAGCACAAATAAATAGCCCAAAGGCAATGTAAGCGCGAGGTAATCGTGGAAAATCCCCTGTGTTAATAGGACGTGGAGGAACATCTAATAGGCTGTTATGTTTTGTTTGTATGATATCCTAATTGGTATGCATGCTGTACGTGTAAAGGGAAACGGATCCTATGTTGACACATGCAATACACTGAAAGCTACACTGATATAGAATTATTCTCAGACGAGTTTTTTTTTTTTTTTTTTTTTCACCCTCTGTCTCTAATAATTTCCTGGCTTCAAAAGCGTATCAAACGCCTTGGTGGCCGAAACTTAACATCTCACGCTCGGCCGACCGGCAAATTGTGTGCATCGGCGGCGGCGGCGATAATGCGCGGTCATTCAAGTCGGAACACATGTCAGCGAGGGGAAAGTGTGAGCGGCATTTTCGACATCAAAGACACACCAGCTAGGCCATTTTTTTTTTTTTGCCACGGGCCGGGAGTACCGGGATGAAAGATCGCAGCGGCAGGATTTCAGACAAAACCTAGAGGCCATCCCTTTAGCTTCCTACCCAATCTCTAATTTCCAATCTCCATACTATTTACCCTTGCTCTTTTAACAAGCCGGAACAGCTGTCAGATGGCTTCTGGGTGCGTGGCGAAATGTTTTTCGGTCCACTATGCAGGCGTCCCGGATCCCCAAAACTGCCATCGCTCAGTGAAGCTTTCTTCAACTACACGGCGTGATCAGAAAACCCCGTTCCCGGCATGCGTCAAGCTCAAATCACCTCCAGTATCGGTGAGCGCTCCAATAAGTTGCAAACGGGGATCCGGGGATGTTTCCCAGTGGCAAAAGATAAAGCTACTAATCCTTTCGCTCACAAAAGAAACTGAAATTGCTACTCAATGCCAAAGGATATGTATCACTGTATCTAGAGTGAGTGATCTACTTCAGGCTGACTCGAGCCATATGGGGCTCCGCGAGGGCCCGTCTCTCGCTTTCACGACGTTGGGATGAGTCGCTGGAAGGGTCCCTTGTGTCTGTTTCTGGTCCCCCGGATGGATGGATAGCCCCGTCTGAGTAGGCCGTCCCACTAATTACACCAAGCTGTGGCAGCGTTACCCCCCCCCCCCCCACCCCCCACCCCTCCCTTCCCTTCCCTTCCCTTCCCCACTGCTGTCCTATGTTGCACGAACGTACCTCTCCACCACGCCTGCCCTCTGTCCTCCTCCTGTCCCGCTTCCCTTCCTCCTGTCCTGATTTTTTTCTCTCCCAGAGGGCGTCGACCACGGCACGGCCACTGCGCTACATAATGAATTTTCTTTCTCTCAGCCCTGTTCTTTCCCTCTCCTTCGTTCCAATCCCTCCCGGTGGAATTCCCACTGACCATTGTGCTAAATCCATCCAGAATTATTTGGCTAACCCAGCCCACCTCCTTTCACATCCATGTTTTTGTCCCCCATGATCATCCATCCATCCAAGGGTGTAGGAAGGACTTTGGGATGGGGGGGGGGGGCAGACATTGGCTGTGTTTGTGTGTGTGCATATATATATACTGAAATCAAATCAGATCATGAATGGGATCCAAAGTGCATTTGGATCATGGCAGAATGCTATAAACAGATGGAATAAACCCTTTCTTTGTGCTTGTTTTGCAATTGTGTTCTGGTTATATAATTTGATTACATGGTTCTGGAGGTGGAAGATGATTGATAGTTAACACTGGCATCTGGACAAGCACTTCACAGCTATTTCACCTGATGTCTTGCAGCCTCTCCCCCTCTCTCTCTGGCTGTCTCAGGTTTCAGTGGGGGTGAGGAGGCTTTCTCTGTCCTGCATAAATTGAGCGATTCTTATTGGGTTGAAAACCAGCACTGCAATGAGCGCTTGGCACCAAAGATGGAGACAAAATTAAAAAACACAAGAACAAGACTTGCGGATTACCTCTTCCTTACCAACTGCAACACATTTATCAGGCTATATTTCCTTAAGATGCTCTTTCAAGCCTCTACTGTAGCTTTTTGCTGTTGAATCTTAGACATGTTACAGTTTCAGATTTTAAAATCTGATAATGTCAATATAGGCATTGACTCCAAGGTCTCAGTAAAAAACTGAAGTCCCATTAAATTATCATCCTGCATCAACTGTGGAGAAAGATACAAGCGAATACTTTGATGTGAGCTTCCCATTGCAGTTTTAACATAGATTAATGATTAGAAAATTAAGAAAAAACTTACATCTGTCGTTGCAGTTATAGATTTAGAATGCCATTATTTAGTCAACCACAAAGTTCACACTATACAGTATAGTGTATAACTGCAAAATCACTGAGATGCATTCAAATGCAAGTAGTCTCACACAGCCTCCGTGGCTTTTTATCCAAGCCAACTTTCTCATGTTGGAAAGTCAGTATAGTCACAATATACAAGGGAAAAACCATCTGCAGATCATGTGAATCAGGTTATAAAAAGTAATGAAGTTATGAAGAGTTTTTCTCACAGAACTTTTTAGGTTAATATCAAGGACTAAAAAAAGCTTGTGAAGTTTTGGTATATTGAACCAGTTTACAGTAATAGATTTTGGCAGTTGCACTACAGGGCCTGAGGGAAAGCAGAACATCAGACAAATGATATATCAGACTTAGGAGAGATAAGTGTCTGAGAAGTTTTGAAAAGTTCAAATTTGCTGATGTATTGCTCACTCTCTGGCCTTGCACTAGTTTCAAAACAACATTTATCTTAAAGTAGGCCCAGACATACAGTATGTCAGATCCAGCAATGAAGTAATCATCCTGATAAGCATCACACATTTTCAGTCAACTCCAGAATCCATATATGAATAATGAAGATGAAGATCAAGAGTTTCATTTCAATTGAGATATCACCATTGGGGGAAAAAAAAAAAAAAAAAAGCCTGAACACTTCTCTTAGAAAATGATTGGTGACATAAAAGTACAACTCATTACAGTATGCTATTGAACTTATTAGCCTAACACCTCATTGAGATGAAATTATCCTTACTTATGATTTAGGCTTGAGCCAATATTAATTAATAATAATCAATCAATAATAATAATATCAAATATTGCGGTATATTGTGATCATTGCGATATTTTCTGTGGTATTGAATATCATAAATAAAACACAAATAACAATGAAATCCAGAGCAAATCATTTGTGTTGATTAAACACATTTCAATTATATGGAAGCAATATAAAAAACATTTTAAACTAAATCCAGACCCAGAAATCAAGACCTTTTTTTTGTGTGTAAATTAATATATAAAATAAAAAAATCACAATATTTTGGCGGAACAGCATCGCAATGTTACATTTTGTATATCGCCCAAGCGTATTATGACTTAAAGAGTAACTAAACCCCACCCAAATCTGTGGTGAAGCCTGACATCTACTGGTGAAAATAGGGTACTGAACTGGCCCTCTGCTATTGCTGATCATTGGTGCCAGGTGATTTCACCACCTGTTGTACTCTATGAAGGTGACATCACCTTGCACAAAGACCAGCCTATAGCAGATGGCCAGTTCAGTACCCTACTTTTAACCATTAGATGTCAGGCTTCACCACAGATTTGGGTTTGGGGTTTAGTCTTTAATGTAAAAATAAAATAAATCTGTGGTGAAGCCTGACATCTACTGGTGAAAAGTAGGGTACTGCACTGGCCATCTGCTATTGGCTGATCTTTGGTGCCAGGTGATGTCATCAGCTGTTTTACTCAACAGTAGATGTCAGGCTTCACCACAGATTTGGGTTTGGGGTTCAGTTACTCTTTAAAGGGGGTATCCTAGGATGTGGCAATTCTTAGTATTTATGGTGATCTTGGTAATAATATTTGGAAATAGACTTTATCCATAGTTTGTCCATAATTGATATGATCCAAGGAATCCCTGTAACACTTCAGTGTCTTTTTAAACACAGTGTATTATTGGTAGGTCATCCATATCTGCAAGGCCCAGATTCTTAGCAGTGCGGCCACGGATTTCGTCAGTCATCTCTCTGTCAGATGTGATGATGTTCACTTTTTTTTCCATTGGCCCAAAAGGGAAGTCCGATGACAACTGCGGCTGTGCTTGAGTATTCCCCAGCACTTGCCGCTAAGACACATCTCTTACTGCTCTCGCTCTCTCTCTCTGGCCACTTGTTTTCCTTTCATACAAGATGAAAAAGAAAAAAAATAAGTGGATAAAAAAAAGGACTTTTCACCGACGACTCCTTAATATATCCCCACATGTCAGAAGTACTCTTCTTTTCAGCGAAGAGAGCCTGTCTGGATTTCGGGCGACCGCTTGGCTGAAATTCAAAGAGCGATGCACCTTCCTTCAGAATGATAATCACCTCACAGTGGATGTTTTGGTTGAAGCCCTGAAGCCTCCGCGATACCGAATCAGAAAGATGGCAGATGTTATTCAAATGAAGACATTCCCCCCAAATTTTCCCCGCTGTTTCAAAGTCCGGCATATGAGTATGATTTGTTGTCAAAGGGGAGAGCAGCGGTGACATTTTTTTCAAGTCTCTTTTTTAATCAGCCGGGCACAAAGGGCCGTCACAGGGAGAGGGGGAAAAAATGCTAAATGTCAGATTTGAATCCATTATTGGCACTGATTTAATTGGGGTCTCTCTGAGGTAAACTCAAAATATTGTGGCTTAAATCAATCTCATGGTTTTGGCTTTAGAGCGTCGAAGAAAACCCATGGTACATATTGAAGTCTAGCCCCATGAATAGCAATGAAAATGTGTCTAAACGGCTTAGTGTGCTGGCAATGTGAGGGTCACAGAGAGGATTGTTATGAAGCAGTGAGAGATTCAGGAATGTTTAGGCTGAGATTCGATCAGACTCTGTTTTCTGGAGACCCGTGACAGATGGGTCTACAAAATGGTTGCCCTTAAACCACGGTGAGAAATCTTTTAAAGCTGCACTAGGCGATGTTTTTTTTGGAAAAATACATCAGCTTATATCATGAAGTGGGGCTACAATAGAGCAGAGCTTCCCATCCTGACTAACTGAGACCCTGTAGATTTGCCGTAATTGCCCAAATGAAATTCCAGTGTTGGGTATGGACATGGAAGTGAGGAATGGAAATTTAAAGCAATATTCCACTTAGTTTTAACATGGGGGTTATGCGGCTCTTGACTGCCATGAAAACCAGAATATAAACTAATCACCAAGATCAGATGCAGCTGGACGAGTTTGTAGCATTAGGATTTTTACTTCCCATTCATTTGAATGAGGCCTGAAAATAGACTGAAAACTGACATTTAACATGTTGGTGAACAGATTCAGCAACAGATCCTGATGCTGTGATTTTCAACTGACTGTGGGTCCAATGTGTTAGAACAGAATTTCGCCAAACAGCATTTTTATAGAAGAGAAAATAGTGAAGGGATACCATTTAGGAGAGAGAGTTCCTGTTTGGGAGACCGGATCTACTTTTATTTTAGTGTAAACCAAGAATAGAATGCAAAATGACTGCTGTATTGCCTTAAAAATGGGATCTGTTGTTGAATCTGTTCACAAAATTGTTAAATGTCTTCAGGCTATTTTCGTGGCCTCATTCAATCGCTACAAACTCGTCCAGCTGCATCTGATCTCGCTGAGTAGTTTATATTCTGGTTTTCATGGCGGTCAAGTGCCAAAAAAAAACCCATGTTAAAAGTGGAATATTGTGCAAAAGTTCAAATACAACAGCAGTTGTACAGAGAAAGCTGGACTCACCAACATTAGATGTTTTTCCTCTCTGGTCCCTTTAGTGTCCTTTGGTATAAAGCATCACAGACCAACTGGGTTGGTAAACAGCAGCTTGCTGTGTGCAGTTTACTGACGTCACATTACAGGATTTCTGGATATTGAAGTTCAAACAGCTTTCAGACCGTTAGCTCTCACTGCTGTGTGGAGCTTCTCAACATGCCCAGTGCAGCTTTAAATCTTTATTTATCCAGGGGAAGGTTTTGCTGGTCATGCATGCTGCCTTTCATACAGTTCCACACTTGAGCTGCACAGCCTGCACCACCACAGTCTTCTATACTGTTGGCCACTGAGCAGTTCTACTGGGGCGATTGGGGCCTTTGATTTGGGGGGTAATGCCTGTCCAAATGGGCTTTTGTGCCCCCCCAAAATTGAAGCATAGAAAGTACTAAAATAAAACACACAAGATTATTTACATTTATATTTACTACATTTACGCTATTCTACTCATTATTTCGGGTGCTGCCCTAATAATATAGATAGGAGGATGTGGTCAATCTCATATTATTCCATTGTGCATGCGTTTGAGATCAGAGCTGCCACACGGATTTATCATTATGGATTTATTTTACAAAGTCTCCAAAAAGACACTGCAGTTCAAGGCTGGATTACAAAGCTTCTGGAAGGGATACGATCGCACCAGAGCCCTCAATGGTTAGCTTCTGGGCAAAAAAAAGTAAGTCTCTCTATGCAGCGTTCCAGAGATAGGCCTATTTAGTATGTCGTATATGACATGGTAAGGGGTTAAAATACATAATATAGCCTACAATATAGTAGGCTACAAGTTATATATTAGTGTCGTTGTATTTTAGCATGGTAAAGCAAATTGGTCCATTTGGACGGGAGATGTGCAGCAGCAGTAAATAAATCAATGCGCATTATAAAAAATATAAACATTTGCGGAGAAAAATTTGCAGAGAAACCCTTATTAACAAGAGACGTTTTGCTTATGCAAAGAAATAAATCTAGATATTTGCTCGCCACAAAACAATTCTGTGAACTGACAAAGAATGAAGCTTTGTTAGTGAAATATCCTTCAAAAAGTGTAAACTAATGGCGTTCTACTATGATTTTTCTTATGTTACATTGAAAAATCATTGTGCCCCCCCGAGAAAATTTAATGCCCGTCCACAAATTTATTTCTCCCGCCGGGTCTGGGCCTTTGGGTGCCTTGCTCAACGGCACCTCAACAGTAGATGCTGAGGGAGGGAAGACAGTTATTTACCCCTTTCCCTGCCTAGATTTTCCCAGCCAGGGATTCACACCTCTGTCATTCTCCAGCTTTTTCGTCTAACCCTGGTCTTTGGAATTAAGAATTATTCCTTAGAATGTAACTAAAGCCCGGTTTTGGTGAGTTAACACGTCTCAGCCTTTTCAACTATGTGCTCAGCAGGTTATAAGGAGAGAATGTCCAAAGACTTTGATGGCGTAAGGCGATTTTCCCCTTTGCTTCAATCCTAATTGAGTCTCATCGAGCCGCTGATTGGATCCTGATAGGAATCTGTCGTCATCTGATTGCTTGCCAGCTGTAATTTCGTTTTTAATCTAATCAAATCAATTGGCAACATTAAAGAGATTTATTACTCCTAAGTCTTTTTAGCGATTCCACTGAGCTCGGGCATTTATTCATCATAATCTGGACCCTAAAGTAAATTAATATGGCACAATGGCATTATGTTTAATTAGTAAAAATTGGTCACATTTAATAATTATGTCTGCTTTATTGTGGATCTACAAAGGAGAATTATCTGAGGGACTCAAATGATGTGCTAAATGATTTTTTCTGTTGTTTAAGAAATGGATATGAAGTGCTACATGGGTTGTTTCTGTCCAAGTGCTAAAAACATAACTTCCAATTACAGGGATAAAAAAAAAAGAAGGTACACCATAAAAAAGGGTGTATTTATTGTTTGTTGTTGTAATTATTTTTTTAATGTCAATGGGAATTCAATAACTGGATTCTGTGAGTCTCAAAACTGTGCTGAAGGGCCTCAAAATGGAGGTTAAGTTGGCAGGGAGGTGCACGGTGGTTTAAGATGCCCCGAAACACAAAACAATTACTTCATTTGTCACGCCTAAATTCCTGTGGAACGATACTTCAAATCCCCAAGATACAGAGTCAGTACATCAGAAACTCATTACACGCTTATTACCAGCCAATTAGAGACAGCACAGCCCATGTGAGCCTGTTCAAGAGAAATTTGCCACTCCTTGTTATGCTAAATAATAAGCAGAAAATAAATTTAAAAAAATAGGGATTTGGCCACTGTAAACTCATGAATGTACCCCACTTCACCAACACTCACTGAGTGAAAGACCAGTATGGAGTTAGACTCATATATTAGTTTGCTGATATATTAGAAATGAGAAAAAAGAAAAAAAAAACAAATTTAATAAAAAAATATGTCATCCATATGATGCATATGATGCAGTTTGATTGATTGAATATACTGTATATTATAGAAGTGATTAATACTACACTGGTTGTCTATAGAAAGCCTATAACCTGAATTGATTCAAATGTAACATTTCGCTCAGATTCCACACAAATATGAATGAGTGTCTTAGTATGAGTAGTCTTAGTGATAGTATTAGTATAATTAAGTTGTTTTCAATGGAGAGTTTTAGTGTCCCATGGTCTAAATCAGTGGTTCTCAACGTGGGGTCCGGGGACCACCAGGGGTCCTTGAGGGCATTCCAGGGGGTCCCAAGCAAACTGAACTTCATTATTTTGTCATTTTAGAATGACTATTTTGATCATAGTTTCACTGTTATCTCTCTACCTACAGTACAGATAGTCATGGGATTCTGGACAAAAATCATATCTGACAATAAAAATATTCTCAGATTTGGGTCCGAGAGACAAAATCTCATCAAATGGGGGTCCGTGGCCCTAATGTGGACTAAATTAGGGGTCCTTGATATGAAAAAGGTTGAGAACCACTGGTCTAAATGCTGTTTCAGAAGCTTTTCCACCCTGAGAAGAACACAATTCTGGAGGAAACACTGCATACTTGAAATGTTTTGGAATCTTTTGGCATGAAAACGGTAAAACTTGATGATACTGAATTCTGGCACCGCTATTGGCAGCTTCAGTCCAAATATATTGATGCTGTTAGTGGCCTTCAAAAACCCCTAGTTGGACCCTAGTTTGGGGTTTCTATATCACATCACAAAGCAGCGGACGGCAGGGCCAGTTTCCAACCGTCTGCCTCTATATGTCTATCTATGGACGCTCTGTTGTAATGAGGCCCTCGGAGGCTTAAAGCTGCATATTAGCTCTCCCTGCGGTTCTCCCCTTCATCTCGGCCACTAATCCCTCCCTTTGCCCGATTCCCGAGGTAAGGCAAATTGCGGGAACGCTGCGGCGGTTGTGGTTCAACAGTGCGTGTATAGGGAACATTTTTGATAGCGGCTGTTGTAATTCGTCTCACCTGGGGGAATGCTGACTTCAGGAGACCGAGGCATATGTTAAAGAGAGGGCACTGCCATTCCAATCAGGAGAGACTAGGATGAATGCTCGAATGAAAAAGTTTATTCATGACATGAAACAAGATGTGAACTTTGGCATAAGCTCCATGCAGGAACTCCTCCCATTCGTGAAGTTAGGAGTACATCCGGGAAAGACATAGGAATTAGGAAGCCCCCCTGGGGAGTTCCTCTGGAGCCTGCACAGCGACTGGAACGACAGCAGCATACGGCATAGATCTGAGAGAAGGGTAATAGCATAGAAGGTGACGTGTATGTACTCCCGTCACTTAGACCAGTGTTTCTCAACGTGGGGTCCGGGGACCACCAGGGGTCCTTGAGGGGGTTCCAGGGGGTCCCCAGGCAAATTGATGAATTGTTAAACTTCACCATTATTTCATTTACAAGAAGTTAACACAATTAGAGAATGTAGAAGAATGACTGTTTTGATCATAGTTTCTCTGTTATCTCTCTACCAATACAGATAGTCATGGAATTCTGGACAAAATCATATCTGACAATAAAAATATTTGCATATTTGGGTCCGAGACACAAAATCTAATCAAATGGGGGTCCGAGGCCTATATGTGGACTAAATTAGGGGTCCTTGATATGAAAAAGGTTGAGGATCACTCACTTAGACGATTGGCTCTTTGAAAAAGAGAGGGAAGTGACGACTAACTCTGATTGGTTCTCTGGAAAAAGAGGGAAAGTGTTCACCAACTCTGACTGGGTAAAGAGAAAGCATGAATGAATGAATGAACCTGATTGAAATTGCGTAATACTTCACTATGGTGGACTCTCTTTGGGATATTGTGAATCCTCTAAACAGGGGTGGACAAAACAAAACAAAAGAAATAACTTACAATATATGAATATCAAGTATCTCATAAGAAGTAGGGCCACCTGTTGCCTTCAGAACAGTTTCAGTTCTCCTTGTCCTGCTGCATCCTGAACTGTGTGTAGTGGATATTCTTCAAGAAGGAAAGCCTCCAGTTCTTTGAGGGATGAAGGAGCTTTCCACACAGATTCAATGAGATTCAATGGAGTTATGGAAGGAGTTGGACTTGGTCCTGCTGCTCATGAAATCATTCTTTTGCAGGGTTTTCCCTATGGGCAGAAATAGGTGTCACTAGAAACTGAAATTGAAATATTTATATTTGAATTTGAATTGCTCAACTTGAATAATTGCATTAAAAAACTGAATTTGAATCACATCATTTGTATTTGTATTGTTTAACTTGAAAACTGAATCTGAATAGCATCATTTTTTGGCCCGAAAATTCCAGTTCCCTTCAGTTCTCTGGACATGACACTCCGAGCTGAACGCCATCAGTCCCAGCCTCATCCATGATCGAAAGAAACGTTCTTCAACATGTATCAAGTCCACGGATCAATGGGAGTGAAGGAAATGGTCAAAAACATATAGTAGGTGCTGATTGGTCGAAAAGGAGGTCTGTCTCAGTAAACTGAAATTGAATTGCAAGAACTGAATTTGAATTATGAGAACTGAATTTGAATTGTGAGAACGGAATACAGTTTCAGAGCAAATGAATTAAATTTCATAATATAACATTCAGTTTCAAGTTTATTGGAATTCAGTGCTTAATGCAATTATTCAAGTTGAGCAATTCAAATTCAAATATAAATAATTCAATTTCAGTTTCTGGTGACACATATTTCTGCCCATATTTCCCCAGCTCAAGAAGAGGCTTACAACCAAACCCCTTCTATTCCAATTTGATGCTTTTATAGACAGCAGTTTTCAGCATAGACTGACAAAACAATGTCCTAGTTGAGGCATTTTTTAGCTTCTAATCCAATTTTATTCATATTTCCATGGCTAAGGGGACCAGGACAGGCACATACGCTTGTCAATGCATGTATTATTGTATTAATTAGTGCATTAGTATGTGTTATTGTAGTAATTTATCACTTCATTTGTTCCCAACAGGGATGTTTATAAGTGGCTGGGATCTCTTACTTTGATTCCATGAAAGATGATTGCCACTGCTATCACAATGTCAAGTATCCCTTATGTTATGACAGTATTAGCTCAATTTGTTATTGTTAGCCTATGATTAATACAGTTTTTTTTTTAGATTGAATCAGATCTTATTATGCTATGATAAATCAGACATGTACAAAATCCCCTTTTCTCACAATGTTTGATTTTTTTCCCATTTTCTCTTTTGACTTATGTGGGAAATGATAAATACATAATAAAAAACCTCCCACTGTCTTATTAGAGCATACAGTAAACCAGTGATTCTCAACCTTTTTCATATCAAGGACCCCTAATTTAGTCCACATTAGGGCCACGGACCCCAATTTGATGAGAATTTGTCTCTCAAAACAGTCATTCTTCTACACTCTCTAATAGTGTTAACTTCTTGTAAATTAAGTTTAACAATTCATCAATTTGCTGGGGACCCCCTGGAACGCCCACAAGGACCCCTGGTGGTCCCCGGACCCCACGCTGTGAACCACTGCAGTAAACAACAAACAAAATTCTTCAGCTGTGTAATTAGAACATACAAAAAAAAAAAATTGTGGGGTACATGTAGACTACATGAAGCAGTGTCAAGTGACTTTCCTCAATATCCTTGAGATGAACAGAGAAATCATAAATAAAAGTAGTAGAATCAGTTATTTCATGATCAATGCTATAATGAAAACTTACCAAAGCCAATCTCACAGATTGGCTTTGGTTTGGAAGATTTCTCGGTGACATGGTGAAATGTCTTTGGGTCTCTGGCACAACCACTAGGGGCGCTGCTGTGGGGAACTGCCTGATCTCAAAACCTCCTTTGGACAAACAGCTTTTTCTGTACAGGGGGTCAACATCTGGAATTTACGGAAGAGGATTAGGGCCACATGTGAAAAATGTATTTGAGTTCTGAGTTTAAAGTCAGAATTCTTACTTTAAACTCAGAATTCTGAGAATAAAGTCAGAATTCTGAGAACAAAGTCAGAACTCAAATACATTTTTCACATGTGGCCCTAATCCTCTTCTGTAGGAATTCATTACCCACACAGCTCAAAAGTGATCATAACTGGGATCACTTTAAATACAAATTGAAACCGTTTTTGAAGAGTAACCATGCAGTCACAGCTCTCTCTCTCTCAATTCAATTCAATTCAATTCAATTCAATGTGCTTTACTGGCATGAAAGTTCACAGACAATATTGCCAAAGCATCAAGATGAATATCAGTCTAGGTGTGTGTGTGTGTGTGTGTGTGTGTGTGAGAATCAGTGCCTGGACAGAGGAACTGGGTTGCTGCGTGTTCAGCTCCCGTACCCAGAGCCTCCATCACAGAGTGAGGATCAGTAAACTATGTGAAGGAATTAAATGTTTGTTGGTAACAAGGGTTACACACATTTTACATGCAGTACACAATAACATTCAAAGAGAAAAATAAATAAAATAAAATAAAAGTGTATTGGTCACTCACTGTTCCTCAGGTTGTGGCAAGTTTCTCCAAACTGAGCCGCTAGGTCTGCTGTGTTTCCCTCTCCTAGTAGAAGTCTCAGCTTTGACTGATCATCAAGCTCTGAAGTGGGAGACTTGGGAGCTTGATGATGTTAAAGTAGATTTCTCTGGCTGAGCTAAATTTTTCACATTTTAGGAGGAAGTGCATCTCCGTCTCGACCTCACCTGTCCAACAGTGACCACATGTTCTGTTGTCTTTTGATTGCCATGATTTCTTATGTCTTCCTGTTTCGATTGCCAATCGGTGGTCACTGAGCCTGTACCTGGTGAGGATCTGTCTCTGCTTCCTATCTCTGACAGTAGAGAGATATTCTGCCAATTCATAATCTCTTTTTAGGGTCAGAAAACATTCTAGTCTACTTTGGCTTTTAGTTTCTTTTTTCCAATGTTCCAAATAGGTTTCTTTGCATTGTTTAATAGTTTGGTTTACTCTGATCGGTGTTGGTAAAGCAGTGTTGGTGTGAGCCTGGTCCGGGTGTGGCTGAGGGGGGGCAGTTAGTCTCAGTTAGTCTATTGTAAGGCCGAGGTAGGTGGAGCTCATGGTGTGTGGTGTGATGGTGTTTCCTAAGGTGAACTGGTGTCTGTTTTCCTGACATCTGGCCTTTTTTTGGAACACCATGATATTGGTCTTTTTCAGATTGACTGCCAGGGCCCAGCTCTGGCAGTAGCGGTCCAGCAGGTCCAGTTGCTGCTGTAGTCCCTGTTCTGTGGGAGACAGAACAGGGACTACAGCAGTAGTCTCTCTCTCTCTCTCTCTCTCTCTCTCTCTCTCTCTCTCTCTCTCTCTCTCTCTCTCTTTCTGTTTCTGTCTCTCTCTTTTTTGTGAATACCTGTAAATAACATCTTTGACAATGTCCTTTTGTGTGTGCATTCTATATCTGTTGCATTCTATATCTGTTTTTAGTAAGGGACAAACATTGCAAATTAGCTTAGGCTATACATCTTATATGTGACATCAGACTATTTCGTAAAAATGTTCAATGTCTGTGTTCAAGTTGTCCGGTGATTTTGTGTTGTTTCCAGACCTGTCAAGCTTATTTCATGATGTTTTCAGTCAAATTCTCTTAGGGAAACTGGCAGATCATGTTGCTGCTTTCAATATCTTTCACTTGATTCGTGCCAATATGACTTCTTTCAAGAAATCATCATAAAACAGTGAAGAAAATATTGAAGAAAGTGAAGAAACTTTCTCCAAGACAATTTCACTTGTACCAAGTAAATGTCCTGAAACAAGTTACATTCTCCTGGAAAAACAAAGTTGTTGAAACCGGTAAAGTTATCTGCCAATGCAGTGAGATGATTTCACAAAAAAAATCCTAAAATAAGTTTGATAAGTCTGGATACAAGATGAAATAACTGAACAATTCTGTCAGTGTACCTGTCCCTATTCAAATAAACATTGAAATGAAATGAAATTTCCCACCAGTGACCACACCCGACACCAGAATTGAATTTGGGTATGTAATTTATTGGAAATAAATCCTTATTTTTCTTGATTTGTATTTGTTTTTAATTTCATGTTTATTATTTTAATTTTTTAATATTCACATTTTGTGTTTTTACTCCCTTTGTGTTTATAATGTGTCTATTTTTATGGCTTTTAGTTCACTCTAATCTCTCTGTGCTTCTTAATGTGCTCTGTTTTTATTGTAAAGCACTTTGTAACCATGTTTTGAAAGGTGCTATATAAATAAAGTTTATTATTATTATTAAATAGTCACAATATTGTTAAATGACCTTATTTCCAACAGTAACAGCTTGTTGTACCATAGGCGGCTGCTCCTATATGCTCACAAGTCAGCAGCTCTTTGATGATTTATGAATGATCCAATGGTTTTTTTTCTATACCGCTTATGTGTACAGAGAAGAGAGGTGAGACATCGCTCAACCTCTACACAACAAATTCAAACATTTGGAGAATATGCAGTATATATATATGTGGAGGTTTTAATACAAATAAACTCAGAATGCCTGTGCCTGCAGTTCAGACACGGGAATTTCAGGCGCATACGTTTCCGGATATCCCCCTTGACAAATCACTTTGACGATTATTCGCTTGTCTGTTCGCATTCTCAGCCACTGTCCTGAATTTTTGTACGAGTCAATTTCTCCCCGGCTCGCGTGCATGTGGCGCTTTCAAATTGTCTCATTTCCTGCCTCCGACTGTCAAGGGGGCAGAACTCGGGGTGTCACGGTTTAAAATAATTATACCACAGGAAGCGGCGTGATGACTTTGTCGCTGTCACTCAGGCTTATGTTATATTTACGTTATTATTTATGTTGCGGCTCGCTTTTGTGTTTTTGCTCCACTTGTGTCATGTGGTTACTATAGGAACAGAGAGAGGTGGGGATTTGTTGTGTTTTTACTTTCCCCTTGATGAAGTCTGGTGGCAGCTTTGTGCATAAACAGTGAATTCTTTATTTAATTTTACAGTGTTACACTAGGTTTCAGTCTTTTGAGCTTTGCCTTTGTCAAACTATTGTTATACATTGTAGTATAATGCACTTTTTTTTTTATTCTTATTTCTATTTTTCTTATAATTTCTCTATGCTTATATATATTTCTCTTCTAGAATGTGAGCAACTGCAACGCAGCCCAATTTCCCCTCGATCAATAAAGTATTTCTGATTCTGATTCTGATACCTGATTGGCAACAATTCACCACAACAAATTGCTGAACTTGAATACATGTGCATTGACATTAGAAATGTCAGTTGTGGGAATAAAGATGTCTGTTATGCAAATATATAGGTAGTTTTGAATAGTCACAGTGCATAACCCATGAAGCGGTTTCACTGGTTTCACTGGTAAAAGGAGCAAATAGATGTAATACACTATTATATACTACTAGCTCACCATTTCAAAGCTGACTCTGAAGTAGGGCTGGGCAATAATTCAATATTATCGTTTATCGTCTTTCAGTGGAATCATATCGTGATGATATGAAGATATTTTGATATCATGACACACATTTCTGCTGTCTAAATTGATGATGACAAGCAAATTTTACTTAAAAACTCTGATAAAATGAGGTATGGTAGGAATATTATTTGAATATGAGATGAACATTAATTTGATTATCTAATGTGATTTTGCATACATGAACCATATCGTGATATATATTGATATCGAGAAAAATCCTTGTGATTATCATGATATTGATTTCAACCATATCGCCCAGCCCTACTCTGAAGCCAATATTCTCTGTGGGTCCAAGTATCTACAGATATGTAAGAGACAAATTATATATAGGTCCCAAATCCCCAAACTTAGCCTTTAAGTAAGGCAATGTAGATGTTTTCTTTGTTTTTTTCCCTCCATTAACTTTGCACTGACCCCATAATAATTTACGCTAATGCTTCCTGACCATTAGTTTTAAGGTGTTGGTCATCTCCGTCACCTAAAAATAAACAACACACACCTCTCTGACACAACCGCAGCGAAATTGTTCTGTTGCATGAATCATCTCAACGGGCATCAGCAAATAAATAGCTTTCAGCTATTAGAGTGGTTGGAAGTAAAGTGGATTGTTATACTGACTGCCAAAAGTATTCGCAAGAAAACATTAAGTTGTTTATACTAAAAAAGATCATAAAATAAAACTGTAAAAAAAATGCTTTGAAATGAAAGTTTTGTAGTAGGTAAAGCTGCTATGTGTAGCACTTTAACAATATCAATCAATCAATAAATCATTACCACATTCATTTTGAGACATTAGTATTATTACTCTAAACAAACAAGTCCATCACTGAGAAGATTGACAGCCACTACCGGCCTCTACACTGCATTTTACATTGTGAGTGTGGGTTTACAGCACAAAGGAAGATTGCTTTATGGCACAAAACAGGAAGAG
>NW_027283487.1:0-29644 GCF_046629955.1 Centroberyx affinis | reverse complement strand
CCGATAGTTTGGGTGGGGGCGGGATATACTGGTGTTAATAATATGGCGGTCCACCCCCCCCCCCCCCCCCCCCCCCCCCCACCCACCCACCCACCCACCAACCCCAACGGGACCTGGGTAGGAGGTGATAAGCCGCACAATCTTCCCCCTGCACAGAGCCTGCCCTACTTCTCATTACCCGCTAATAACATTTAGGAGAATGGGACAAAAGTGAGCGAGAGAGATAGAGATAGAGAGTGAGGGGAGAGGAAGAGGAGGAGGAAGTGGGCGAGAGAGCAGGAGATTGAGACAGAGAGAGAGAGGGCGAGGGTGGACAGATATTGTGCTGCACGTCTGGAGTCATGACATCCTCCAACCCACCAGTTGCAGGCACCATAATAGCCTTGAGGACCGAGGGAGTGCAACTATCTCCGGCAGCCATTTTGGGGAGGGGGCGGGTCAGAAGAGATAAATAGGCTGACTTGGTCTCAGGACCCTTGCTTGTATTAAACCAACATCCCTCCTGGCTAGTGAATCAGTGATTTCTGTGATTTATCCCGTCACACACAGCGATCTGATGGAGAGAAAAGGTGTAGCTTCATTCGATTTTCATGAGCTGATCTTCTTTCGCCGTTCCCGTTTCTCATTTCGAAATGCATCCCAACACACAGAGAACACAGAGAGGGGATGAGGCCCGGTCTAATAGGTAGAGAAGTGAGCTTGTTATCGGTTTGGCCGGCTGGGAGAAGAGTCCCGGGGGCGAGGCAGCAGACTCCCAGCAGCTCGGTGGATAACAGCACATGACAGCGGCTGCACTGGGCAGATCCCAGGGACGAGGATGTATATTGTATGAGTGTGTTCCTGTGTTTAATCTCCTCCAGGCTGTGCATGGAAATCAAAATGTGTTCTGGTTCCAGGATAAAAGACAGATAATTCTCATTAAGTCTTCATACTAAAACACTTTAGAGAAACCCAGTTGCAATAGTAAGTCTGAAGGCATTATATCTCCCTCCCTCATAAAAGGCTGCTATATACTTTCCCTCCCAATGAACATTAAAGTTTAGTTTAGTTGAGTTTAGTTGACACACTTTAAAATAATAATCAGCGACATTTTTATTTTTATTTTCTCTATCGCCAATTCATATCACACATCAGTGATCCAATTTATATCCAGTTGATGAAAGCTTTTCCATTGTCTGTACATTTCCGGTTTGTTTGGAATCAACAGAAGAAGAAGAGCTGGGTAGTTGGCATGAGCAGCGACAGCCACCATGGCTGAACAGACCGAGAGAAGAGAAACTCAAACTGCATCGACAGAAAATCAGTTTGATTGACAGGTGATCTCTAGGAAGTGCAGTGCAGAAACACCACAGTGAGGCTGTGTGACAACGATGGAGACTGCATCACAAAAAAAACGAGGAACTCACAGATCTCCACTTTAAATGTAAAATACAAATTCAAAGTCTCATTTCCAGATGGTTCTCGGTCTCGATGGGATTGCGGCTGCATTACTTCCTGTTTACTGCGTGACCCTGCGGCTCGAGGACAACGACTCTGTCCTGGCGTGTGCTGCGTGGATATTAAAACTCCATGGTGATGATATTCAGGCGAAATGTCGAGGAGCCTCGGCTGCTATCATCACTAAATGAAAGGCGGAGGGTGGGTCGAGGACGTTCGGCGCGATCATGTGCGTTTGTAGAATAGAGGGAAGAGCGGGGATTCGGGGATTTATTTCTGCCTAATCGGCCGTGATATTCAGCATTGTAATGTGAGAAGGTAGTGAGGATGGCAGGTTGAGGGTGTGTGAGAGAGAGAGAGAGAGGGATAGACAGATAGAAAAGAGAGAGAGCGACAGAATCACGTTGCATGCATGAGAGCTGGAAAGAGAGACACAGAGAATCACTAGCTGCGTTTACATGGAGCCTTTTATTCCACTAATAATCAGAATAGTAGCCCATTTAGAATAAAAATGCCTCATATAACCATTTCAAACGCATTTATAATCCTGATCTAATCCTGATATAATTCTGATCACTTCCTCTGGTTGGATATCTAAACTCTTTCTGCACACGCTCGCCCATCTGACGTTAGTGACTTGAGAGACGTTTACTAGAGAATCGGAAACAAATCTGAGTCGCATTCGAAACGGGACACTACTCACACTTTACACGCATGGAGTATGTTTAGTATGGTAGAATCCCATTCTGAACATGGACTGGTCTGTTGCTGACATGTTTTGTTTCGTTATGCCTACCATACACTAGAAGACTTTGAAAAGACTTTGAAAAGACTAAAGTCTGACACCCTCTCACATCTAAAGACATTTTAGTCACAGACTAGATTTTGCAAAGACTGGGGATCTTGCAGGGTCACTATTTGCAAGACTACTAGATTCCTTTGGAGATTATTTCCCATCCTGCTCCTGGTGTCTCGGTTCTCTTGGACTGTGGAAAAGGAGGAGAAACTGGTGGAGTTGTGGAGTGAAGAGGAGTGCCTCTTTGACGTGTCCTCCCATTTGTACCACGATAGAGTGGAGAAGGAAAAAAAGTGGACAGAAATTGCTGTAGCCCTCGAAATACCCGGTGAGTATGCTATATAATAGCTAGCTAGCTAACCACTGTCCCGAACGGGGCTATATAGCATAGGGGAGAGTCGCCATAATTTACATTTTTCACTTCTCACTCTTTTACGCAGAGATTTTTTTACCATATGTAATATTTTCAGGCAAACGACCTACATGTGTCTGCTATCATAAACCAAAGTTTTTCAATAGAGAAAACAAGTCGTGAGGAATTAAACCGAAAGTGGAGCTACGGTTGTAACACGGCTAAAAAACAGCATTAAACAAATAGTTTTCATGGCAAATCAACAATATTTCAGGCAAGTGCATTGATTACACCTACATAGTTAGCGAATTTGATTGATGGAAGTTGTAAAAATACTATACAACCCTAATCTGATTTAGAATATAATTGAATGACATCTGACTGAACACAGAGTATTGGCCAAAACGGCGCATTTTTTTTGGGGAGGCCCGTATGTAATTGCGCACTGACCACTGGAGGGTCAAAAATGTAGCAACACCCCAAGTCACTAAGCTTTACAGTCATTGCTATAGCCACACAGTCCATTTATGTTTGCAAGTTTTATTGACAAAAAACAGACATACAAGGCCATGGTATGAAAAAACTTCAACTTCCTGTCAGCATTTAAACATTACATTAAACAGTAGAAAAATACATTAAAAAGTGCATAATCAAAGTGCATAAAAAGTGCATAAAAAGTGCATAATCAATGTTTCATCCAGAAATTAAGCTGCTCTTGTGAGCTAGGTAAGACTACAACCTCTCACAGTGGCTTAAACAACACAAAACATTAGAATGTGTGTGTTCACATCATAACATGACACACATAACCAAGTGCAACGATATTTCATCCAGAAATGCTCTTGTGAGCTGGTCAATTACTTTTTTTTTTTTTTTTTTTTCAAGGTAAGACTACAACCTCTCAGTGGCCTTAAAGAATACAAAAATGCATTAAAATGTGTGTTCACATCATAACATGACACACAGAACCAAGTGCATAAACAATATTTCATCCAGAAATGAAGCTGCTCTTGTGAGCTGGTCAATCACATTTTTTTCAAGGTAAGAATACAACCTCTCAGTGGCTTAAAGAATACAAAAATACATAAAAATGGGTGCCATTTTAATTTGATTGGGATTTTTTCCAGGGATTCCCATTGCCTGCTGTAGGTTTACCAAGTTAACAATTGTAACGTGTAGATTTTCCCTCCCTCTGTGCACTCCTCCGTCCCTCTGTACAGCTCCAGCATTGCACCCACACTTCTCCAGGCTTCGATGAAACAAAGTCCTCCCCACAAACCTGGCATTCGGCGTTTCTATTCTCCCAGGTAGCTGTTGTTTGCTTTTTCTTCAGGAGCTTGGAACTGCGTGGTGCAACTTGCTTTTCTCTCTCCTCTCCCAAGGCCTGTTTTGTTGGTGTGTCTGTTGGTATAGCTGTTGTCCTCCTCTTTCTTCCCTTGGTGGTGGCTTTTCTGGGTCCAGCCTTCGGGTAAGGGCGAACAGCAGCAGGATTGAAACACCCCGTACTTCCAGCTGCTGTGGATGGTCCTTCAGCTGCCCCCCTCCCGAAATGGAGCGCCAGAACCCTGAACCCCAGGAGAGGCAGGAGAGCCAATGGGACGAGCAGGACTTGGGCCATCATGTGCAGGAGAGACAACACTCACAGTGGGGGAGCAGCCTGGGATCAGGCCTGTCTGTAACTGAACAAGGTGCATAGTCTTGCTCTGTGAAGATGTGCGGGTTGAAGGGATAAACTCCGGTACATCTGAACCCAGCCATTATGTTGGCTGGTGTGGCGGCATATGGCAGAGCTGTTGCCACAACAGCTGGGACGTCATAGATCCCCATAGTCTTACCTGCAAAGCATAAGATTCAGTCGTGTTTTTATCAGTTAAGAAATATTATCCTATTTTTCTATTGTTTAGAAATTAATTCTAAGATCATAAGATAATTTTTGCACTTCTCTGATCTGGAGAAAGTCATCCATGCTTTTATATCTTCAAGGCATTTTGCAAAGTTAGCACTTATAACTATAACTTTTGCTCAGAAAAGTTCTCTTTTATCTCATTTATGTTATTACCTGGATTGTTCTTCATCCAGCTGTCGATGGCGGTGTTGACATACCTCTTCAAAGGCCCGTACACACTCCTGTCCAGGGGTTGGAGTCTGTGGGAGCAATTGGGAGGGAAAGACAACAAAACAACTCTGTGTTCCCTGCAGAGGTCAATCCCCTGGATGGACAAGTGTGAGGCATGGATGTCCAGAAGAAGGATCACCTTGGCCTGTGGTGACGTACGGGTGTTCCTCACAAAGTGCTGGAGAAACACAACGAAATCGTCCTCCTGCACCCAGCCTGACCCATTTGCTGTGCCGATACAGCCAGTGGGTCCGCCATTAACCATGAAGGGCTGGAACTTCCTGCTGGGAAAGATGAACTGGGGAGGTATGCTGTTACCTTGTGCATTAACTGCAAAGGCCATGGTGATGAGGGTGCACCCTCTCTGCTGAGGTCATTGCCCCTGTCGTTTCACCCCCTTGGTGGACACTATTTTGTTTGGTGTCTGGACTGTCGTAATACCGGTCTCGTCCACGTTCCACATATCCTTGGCTTCAAAGGGACGGCGTTCCGGGACATCAGCCAGGTTGTTGAAGAAGGCTTGGACGTTGACTTGGTTGAAGCTGGTGACACAGGGAAAGGCTAGTGGCCGTACTGACAAACGTTGGTGCCTCTTCATGAATCCGACGAACCAATCCTTCCCTGCCATTTCTTTCTCTCGCCATGCCTCTGGGTATTTGCAGCCGTATTGGTTTGCCAGCTGGTATGCAAGTCTGCAGACCTGAAAAATGTATGGTTACATTATATGTATTGTAAATAGCATTCATATTTATTCGTATTTCCTTCTAATTTATCATATTTAATTGTACTGTTCTTTTTCCACACATGACTTTTCACACAACATTTTATCTTATCAAATCAGGTTTCTGATTTATTTAAATTATGAATTTAAGACCATGAATTTCTTATGTTATTTACCATTTATGTAACTATGAATTCAAAATCATGAAATACAACAACAGCCTTCTATTTTAATGTATGATGACCAAGCTACTGCTGTTTCAATCTATTCTCACCTCCTTGGGGCATAATCCAAAGTAAAGTTCAGCTGCCCTCATCAAATAAGCCATTAGTTTCTTCTCCTGCTCATCTGAAAAGACTCTAAAGTGGCTCTTATACCCTGACTTTGGAAGCTCCTGGCTCCCCTTCTCCTCCAGGCTCGTCCTTGCCTTACAATACCTATACAGAGTGACATGGCACATGCAATATGCTTTTGCCACACTTCATACAGAGAGACCCCGTCTGAGGACTTCTTTTGATGCGTTTTCTAGCACATCCCTGGGCACTAACCCTCTCTTCCTCACCCTATTTAGTGGCATTCTGGAGAAGCAAACAAACAAGCAAACAAAGGGGAAAATCAATCAAGCTGTGCTCGCAAGTCTAGGCAGTTACAAATGTAGCATGTGTTACAAATGAGCTGCTGGTCGCGCCCATGCTTTGGCATTCCTTACAGACCAGAACTAGCATGCATGACGTGAAAACTATGCTAACTGACGAAGAACAGATACATGCAGACAACCATGTGGATTTTAGCTCCACAACATACAAACAGAACTTTATATTTGAAAAATACCTCTGGATTTTAATTTTTACTTACTTTGTGCTAAACCGGTTTTCCAGCCGCCATTCCCTGCAGAGTGGACGAATCCTGTTGATAATTCTCAGGCACGTTTAGTACTGCGCTGGCCACATGCCGACGTGTGACGTCATGATGGCATTTACATAGCAAGAGAAAACGTGCGTGTTACAACTGTAACGTGTTACATTTAAGGCGACTCTCCCCTACTCACCGGGGATTTCGAGGGCTACAGCAATTTCTGTCCACTCTTTTTCCTTCTCCACTCTATCGTGGTACAAACGGGAGGACACTCCTCTTCACTCCACACCTCCACCAGTTTCTCCTCCTTTTCCACAGTCCAAGAGAACCGAGACTTCACATTCTCGCGCCTCCCCGGAGTCCCCGCCATGTTTACTATCTACCCGGTTTGCTGCTTCCTGTTTTGGAGCTGGAGAGAGCGCAACTATTGGTTGTTGACAACGTTCACGTCATTGAACTTCACTATTTGCATGAGCCAAGACTAAAGACTTCCGATAATATTGAACATGTTTGATTTTATCGGAACGTCAAGACGAGAAAAAGACTTAAGACAGCTCGGACTGAGTTTTCTGACCTTAAACCAAACCATCGAGCTGATGGGAGCGCGCCACAACTCCAGCAAAACTCTCATGTTTTTATTCCGACATTCGAAATTTGTCTGTGACAGTGAAATCGCTTGAAAAGTCGTTTGGTGTAAGGTCGCTATTAGAAACATTTTGTGGCCGCTGTAGTAAAGCTCATTCCACACTCGCCTTCTCCCAGTTAATAACTGTTGGAGTTATATGTTCTGATAAAACTGATAAACCATCTGATAAACCATCAGAAAGAACAGCAGCAACACGCCTGACAGGTCCATCTTTTATAAACGTAAGCCCATGTTAGAGTGCTGGATTCTGTATTTTGTGCATGTCAGGAACTTTTAGCTTGGAGCATGTAAACACACATCTTATGCGATCATTTTATTTAGCACTCATGTAAACACTTGTGGAGTAATCTTCAATGAGCATGATTTCACTCTTTAGCTCCTGTCTGCTATATATATGGTTGACTCCAGGCTGATCAGATGTTATTTGTCCAGGTGACTGCTGATATGAGTGGGGGGGGGGTTTCACTGGTTCTCAGATAAAACCCCGAAGCATCCATCACCCCAACTCACACAGAATCCAGAAATCAAAGCGAGGTTTTTGTCCTTTTGCCTTTGCCCTCTCTGCGTCTCTTTCTGCTCTAAATATGAGAAATAAAAGAGAGGATGGAAAGAGAGCAAGGCGAGACAGAAAGACTTCGACGGAAGAGATCGAGTGAGACAGAAAAGCGAGAGAAGGGAGAGACTTCAGAGAAAGAGAGAGAAATAAAGAGATGAAGTGAGAGAGAGAAGAGAAAAAGGAGAGAGAGACTTCAGAGAGAGAGAGAGAGAGAGAGCAAGTGTAAGTGTGAGAGAAGATTTCATTTCAAAACGCCATATATCCATTTGGGAAAAACGCTGCTACCTGAGATTGATCAGCCAATATTTCAGACACACTGTAGAGGATTCTGTGCTCCAAACCATTACTGTTTAGTGAGCAAAGGTCTGAGGATGATTCATGCATTTAATAGGAACTCATAAAGGGCTTTTCATTTCAAGACGGCGATCATTTCGTAAACGCGTTAATTTTTTCAGACGGTCGATATGTGATATAAGTGTGAAGGGTGTGGGGAGGGCGAAGGAGGAAAAATACTAGAAAGATAAGGAGAAAAAATCTGTTTTACCGCTGCCTGAGGAAGACTGAGCACCTGAACACTAATACAGTGATCAGTTTAATATAGCGATATTCTGATTACGTTTACATGATTCAAAGTAATGCAATTTCTCTGATAACGCAGTTTAAATGGATTCAGTTAATAATCCATCTACTGCTCATAACTCCGCTACACTGCACCATGTTGTTTGCTTTGTAAATACATCAAAGTTTGTCTGCTGACCTTTGAGCGCAGTTTGAAAAAACATCTGAAATCCGACTGAGGTGTTTACACTCCCAATAAATCGTGAAATAGTTCTGTTACTCTGATCAAGATAATCTGATGAAGGCGTTCACATGACAAATTATTAGTGTGCATGTAAACAAAAGTGCACAGCCATATTTATGTTTCCAGTCTGCGGACACGTTTTCATCTTTATTACCATTAGGTTGAATAAATAGAGGATATCTCATTTTGGAAAAGTGTTGTTACCCTATCAGAATGTGGACTTTGATACCAAGACTGTTGAATATCTGAAGATTCAATACTACTACAAAACCACAACACAGAAGACTTGGGCAGCTCTGGAGCAACTTCTGTCTCAGAGGTTTTGATGGTGGTTGGGTTTTTGAAAGTGAAACTGTTCCCTATTTGGCTCCTGGCAGCAGGAGTCCACCAGTTCAATTCAGACTGGGATCCATATGGAAGAGGATTAGGGCTACATGTGAAAAATGTATTTGAGTTCTGAGTTTAAAAGTCAGAATTCTGAGAATAAAGTCAGAATTCTGAGAACTTTATTCTCTATAGCATCTTGTTATATTATCAAATAAAAAAATAAATAAAACACAAACTCATTGGGAAAAAAAAAACAAAGTCTGCTGCCAAAACAAAAGTTTGTTTTCAGCTGTTTGACACTTCCAACTCTTCTTCATGTGTTTTAACTGTTCCAATGAAATTTACCTGAAATTTCCGCTTGCCAAACACATCTGGTGTTGGGCATTGAACATTAACATTATCATCTACTGTATATTGAATTCAGTATTTAGCAACAGTACTAAAGTAACATAGAAACGCTCACTGCTTTTGCAATACAACACACTACAACATTTATTCACTTATGTTTTTCGGTGCAGTCAGACCTTCATCAGAGTGAATAAACGTCTACAGTGTTGATCTTTCTTCATACTCATGCTTCCATACTTCATCCTGACGCACCTGTGCTTAGAAGGCTTTGGATGTTTGGAGGTTTTTTTTCCATTATTCTGACACTTCTTTTGAATCTAACTTGTCATTTCTCCCCTTTCGTTTTCCAAAGCACAGTGCTTAAGGTCGGAGAGAGAGTCATCCTTTCCTCCGGCTCTCAGCAGCATGAGGCTCACCGCCCGTTTGAAGGACAAAACGACTCAGACCCAGGACACACAACTGCTGTCCTCTGCCACAGTCTCAGTGATTGCGGGCTGGTGCCGGACGGCGGGAGGAGAGATTTAGGTGATTTAGCTGTGAGATCCAGAGCTGAGGATCTGAAGGGCCAGTTATCAACCTGCTGTGAGGTGCTGTTCATCAGCCTTAAAACCCTCAGACTCTCCTCAGAGTTCACTGTCTGTGGTTTAGTCATCGTCTCACACACGCACACACACACACACACACACACATACACCTACAGTGGTGGAAAAAGTACAAGATTTCCCTCTGAAATGTAGTGGAGGAAAAGAAGAAAGTCTCACAAAATGGAAATACCAACAACCCATACGAGCACATAGGTCGTTTGTTCCTCCCCTCTAATACGACCCACAGGAGCAACGTGATCTCACAAAAATACATGAAATGAACACGACCTTGACGAATTTGAAAACGTTCCTCCGCCACAAATTGAATTACATCCCAAAGGTTGGTTAATGGTTAAATTTAGGCAATTAAAACCACTTTGGTTAAATTTATGCAAGTAAAACAAGTTTGGTTAAGGTTAGGGTTAAGGTTATGGTAAAGTTTAGGCAAATAAAACAACTTGGGTTATGGTTATGGTTAGGCAACTAAAACAACTTGGTTAAGGTTAGGAAAATGGTTTGGTCATGGTTAAATAAAAAAAAAAATTAAAATGTGACTCTTGGTTGTTTGTGCTTTGGAAACTCTGGGAATCAAACCCCGGTCACCGACATCGAAGGCAAACATATACACCCATCTACCACCCAGACCACAACACCCTGACTTTCCACCGTGCTATTTCAATGTCGAGAGAGAAACTTGACAGAGAAACTTGACAGAGAAACTTGACAGTCACGTGACGTGGACGCGGACCAACGCAGCACATTGTCGTTATTTACACCAGCAGTTCTCAACCTTTTTGGCTCATGACCCCTTAAAATTAAGCCACGAGTTCAACCACAGAACGATTTTCCCTTTTCAGGTTGTTTCATTTGATTTACTATCAGAGGAGGCTGCAAGGCTGAAAACTATTCAGTATTTCACAAGAAAAGAAGTAGAAAGTAGAGAAAAATCTGAAAAAAATAGATGTGATAATAATTTTTTATTGTAGAAATATGCCTTTTTCCTATTCCATAAATCATCTTGCGACCCCCCCAAAATGATCTCGCGACCCCCTGAGGGGTCCCGACCCCCAGGTTGAGAACCACTGATTTACACGACTGCTAGAGGTCGCTTAACTTGAAAACATAACTATAGGTTGTAATAAGCTGCTTGTACAAACGACCTATGGGGTCGTTTTTTTGGGGGAGGACAGTCTCGGAAATACTCAAGTAAAGTACCAGTACCTCAAAATTGCACCTAACTACAGTATTGAGTAAATGAACTTCCCACCTGTTCACCTATTTATTCTTTCTCTTTTTCTCTCTCTGATTTCCTCATTGAGCGACAGCCACAGTTGCCTCCACTTTATCCCTGTAGCGCCAAACGACAACTCAAATCTCAAAAGTAGACAAATACTCCTCACAGGATCAGCATATGACGCCGTTTCTTTCTATTTCTCCCCCATGCCAGCCTGCAGCTCTGCACACACTAGGCTGTAGGAACAGAGGGGATGAGAGGGGAGGAGGAGGAGGAGTGCAGGCTGAATATTTGGGCCTGTGCAGCTCAGTGGGCAGATCACAACACCCAACACCGGCCAGATTAAGGCTTTAACTCCTGCCAGGGAAATGTGTGCAGTCACAGCTCCGACGCTTTGATCAGAGAGTCCAACACACACCGGACTCTGCTGGCTGCCACTGTTTCAGTCTGGTTCAACATGGAGGCCAGTGAGGAGCCGCCGCATCTGCATTCAATACTCACTCAAAGAGCCATATTCATCTTTTACTGGAAAATCCATATTACTGTAAAGAGCACTTGTGTTGGGTTCATGTTTGACTGTAATGACAGTATTAAACTGTATTTGTATAGCACCTTCTATACCGAATTGTAGCCAAAGTGCTTCACATAGTAATAAAAAAAAAAGAAAAACATGAATACTTACCAAAATAAAATAGTTGATGCAAAATAAAACAGTAAAACAGGATAAAACAACTTATTAAGACTAAAAGAATGAGAAAAAAGAGCAATATAAACATACATTCCTAGAATAAACTTAATTAAAAACCAGATTAAAAAGATCTGTCTTTAACTTTTTACTCTTAAAAATACCAACAGAGCTCACTACATGCACATGAGTGTGTGTCAGATAGATACGGACAGATACAGTAGACAAGTCAAGAAACAGAGTCTATGTGAGTGTGTGTGTGAGTGTGTGTGTGTGTGTGTGTGTGTGTGAATGTGTGTGAGTGTGTGTGTATGCATGCATTTGTGTGTCTGTGCATGCAAACGTGTGTGTGTGTGTGTCAGATAGATACATAAATACAGACAGATACACCAGACAGATTAAGAGACAGAGTTTGTGTGTGTTATGTTAATGTGTTTTGTGAAATGTCGTGTTTTCTGAATTGTCATGTTTTCTGAAATGTCGTTAAGTTTTGTGAAATGTTGTGTTTTGTGAAATGTTTTGTGAAATGTTGTGTTTTGTGAAATGTTTTGTGAAATGTTGTGTTTTGTGAAATGTCGTGTTTTGTGAAATGGTAATGTGTTTTGTGAAATGTTGTGTTTTGTGAAATGTTGTGTTTTGTGAAATGTGTTTTGTGAATTTTTTGTGAAATGTGTTCTGTGAAATGTCGTGTTTTGTGAAATGTCGCGTTTTGTGATATGTTGTGTTTTGTGAAATGTCATGTTTTATGTTGTGTTTTGTGAAATGTTGTTCTGTTTTGTGTTGTGTTTTGTGAAATGTTGTGTTTTGTGAAATTTTTGTGAAATGTGTTCTGTGAAACGTTGTGTTTTGTGAAATGTCGTGTTTTGTGGAATGTCGTTCTGTTTTCTGAAATGTTGTGTTTTGACCCTCAGGGCCACCGTAATATGGGACCTTTAAATAAAAATAAATAAATGAAATAATTTTAAGTGGAGTGTTTGTTATTCAGGTTCCCTCCCTCAGCTCTACAGTAGTTAGATGGTGGATTCTGTCCTCAGGCTGGACTCAGCACTGTTTAATCAGCTGCTGCCCCACTGATGTTCAGTAGAGTCAGTGTGATGAGAGCCGAGACGCTCTCTGCTCAGACCCAACCTTGGTTAATTATTAAAAAAAATAAAATTAACATAAGTGTCACAAATCTGATTATAGTTTTACTGTCACAGTGTTTAATGTCAACTCAACACCTACTGGAATTCTAATTCTGGATATCGCTCTCTCCCTCCCTCCCTCTCTCTCTCTCTCTCTCTTTTTTTTCTATCTCTCCCACCCTCTCTTCCTCTGTTTCTTTCATGCCTCCCTCTTTCCTTCGCTCTTTCTCTTTCCCCACCTCTCTCCCTCCTTCCTTTTTCCTCCCTTTCTCTATCTCCCCTGTTTCTACATCTCTTTCTCTCTCCCTCCTTTTCTTTTTCACCCTCCTTTTTTTCCTCCTTCCCTCTTTCTCATCCCTCCATTTTCCTCCCTTTCTCTCTATATATACATATCTTACTCCTCTCTCCCTCTTTCTCTTCCTCACTCCCTCCTCTTTTTCTCTCCCTCCCTCTTTCACATCTTCCCCTCCCTCTTCCTGCCTCTCTCTCCCTCATCCCCTGTTGTACATCCCTCTCTCTTCCTCCCTCCCTTTCTCTCTCTCTCCCATTCCCACCTATTTTCTTCTACATCCTTCACTCCCCCTCCCTTCCTCTCTCCCTCCTCCTCCTCTTTCTCTCTCCTTAAATCCATCCCACTCTCTTTCCCCTCTGTAACTTTCCCTCCTCTCTCTCTCTCTCTCTCTCCCTCACTGGTATTATTCATACCTCTGCCTTCTCTGATCCCAGTAACGTTACCAGAGGCATGTTCTCTTCCATGTACTCACACAGACTAAATATGTCCCTCACTGCCTACCGTACAAATCAAGGGTGTGCTGATGGGCTACAGGGCTATACTATATACTTTCTCTTTCTTTCTTTCCACATCCTTCTGTCCTTCTTATGTCCATTCCTCCGTCTGTCTTCCATCCTCCCACCCATCTGCCGGCACACTGGATCCCTCTGTCTGTCTCTCTCTCTCTCTGTCTGTCTGTATCTCTCTGTCTGTCTGTCTGTCTCTCTCTCTGTCTGTCTGTCTCTCTCTGTCTGTCTCTCTCTTTCTCTGTCTGTCTCTCCATCTGTCTGTCTGTCTGTGAGAAGAAACTGTGACCTGAACTTCAGTCTTGCATCGTTCAGGAAAGCAGGGTGAATCTTATTATTTCTCCACAGTTGCTGCCATCGCCTTACAGTATATGAAAAGTTAATAAAGTGTCGGTCACAGTGAGGTGAAGTGTGTGTGTGTGTGTGTGTGTGTGTATCTCCTCATTGCAGGGTGTTTGGTGCGGACACACACATTTGTGCATGAATGCATGAACGTTTCAGTTTGGATTATGTAATTTTGGAGCTGTTCCTGGTTTACACACACACACACACACACACTATCAGTATGCATTGGAGCGTGCCAGTGCGTGCCTCTACACACCCCCTCTGTGCAGTAATGTGTAAGCCCCGATGTTACGTCCAATCAGATCAGAGCGTAGCCACGCCGGACCGCAGGAACATTTCCCAGGCCGGATTTAACGCTTCGTTCCAAAAAAAAAAACTCCCACAAGAAAAAGCCTCGACTCTTGTTTCTCCTCCGCTTGACAAACGAGAAGAGACGGGGACGAGGCGGTTCATGCGTTAAAAAAAAAAAAAAAAAAAATTAAGTCCGATAAGGAACCCTGAAGTAATCTCATTGCCTCGTGGGCGGCACGGCGCGGAGGGAAAGCATCAGCTCACTTATCATGCCGGAGGGCCTGCAGCCGCCGACCTGCTGCAGCAGAGTGCCAGGTCAGCACAACACACACACACAGAGGTTTAGGTTTAGCCTCAGTTTAGTTTCACGTACAAATGTTCAAAACAGCAAGAAAGGTAGAAGGAATGCAAACTGTGTGGGGGCGAGTCGAAGAAAGCCTCAGGAGCTTATAGCGACATCTCATGAAAAGAGGAAAAATCGAGAATTAAAGCAGGAACCCAGGTGGATTTGGGCAAAGAGAGACTAAATGACATCGAAATGTAACAAATCTGAAAACTGCTGTGTGTACAAGGGAAGTGAGCACATCAGTTTGGAGTAGAGTGAATAGTATTACATCAATTTAGATAGTGTCATGTAAATCCTTTGTTGTATTGATTGTGTTTTTACTGTGTTTTGTGTTGGATGTCAAGATATTTTGTCTTTCATCGAGGACCAGAATGGAAATAAGTGTGATATATATAATGTAATATTCATGATTGTTTCTTGTTTTCTCATGCATTTTCCTATTTCTAAATCAAGGAGGAGGATGCAAAAGCAACGAAACACATAAATAAATAAGTATAATAAGTAAAGTAAATTGTTCCTGATATGGGGATGGGGAGAGTATGTTAGGAGTGTGTGTGTGTGTGTGTGTGTGTGCATTTAAGAGAGAGACGGTATGCGTGAGTTAACATGAACACGGTCTTCCAGCTGAAAGATCAAATCCTAATTACGGCGTTACTGAGGCTGAGCTGTTTATCCTCATCACAAATTTCCCCTGCATGTGTGAGCAGAATATCCCCAACATGCAGAGGTGAATTTTATGTACAGGCAAGGCAGGCAACTGCTTGGGGCCCCCCAGCATGAGGGGGCCCCCCGAGGGCTGACTCACCTCAGTCCACAGCAATGTCTCAAAATGTGGGAACCCCCCCTAAACTACGGTACCGCTGCAGCGACACAATCAGTATGATCAGGAATTGTTAAAAGAGAAAGAAAGAGGAGGAAGAGAAAAGAAAGCAGGACAGTGGTAAGTGGAACAGATGATGATGGATGATGATGATTAAATAGCCATATAGTTAGTTAGCAAAGACACATGATGTCATGTAATGTGGAGCCTAGCCTAGCTTCAGGAGTTGACTAACGCTATCTAGACACAAATGTTTTTTTGTTTTTGGTTTAGACTGTCAGCTGGCTTTGCCTCCAAATCTAAACATATGAACCTTGAGATCATATAAGACTAAATAAAATCTAATGTAAATAAATAGTTGAAGCTTTGGTAAGGTTTGTGAAACCAGCCTGTGAAACTGATTAAAGTTAAGTAAATCTAAGTAAACTTAATCAAATACAATATTGATTTGAAGAAAAAAAAAAGAAAAAAAGATGAAAGGATAATATAAATAAATAAGGCCATTTTACTGTAACTAATTGGGAAAATATAAATAATTAATACTAATTATACTTTTATATTAAGTTGTTTACATTTATTTTTTGATGTTAATATAAATGTGTGAAAATAAAAACATTTAGATTCTATAAGCATTCTTGATTCATATCTGCTTATTTAATAGGTGTTCTGGGGAGCATAATGGCAACAATGGCCCCATCAGACTCTAGAATCGAACCAAGAGCTGCTCCTCTGCTGCTGGAGAGAGCAGAGACCCTGAGCAGCAGTGCAGCAGCATGCAGGAGAAAGTGGCATTTCTACTAATGAAGTTATTAGGGCCCGAGCACGACTTTGTGTGTTAGGGCCCGAGCGCGATTTTGTGTGAAGCCCTATTGTATTTCGTTCGTGGAATTAAAAATCACTAATTTTTGAGGGGCTAAAGGTGCTCGAAAAGTTGCGAAACTTTGCACACGCGTCAGAAGTGGTGAAAAATTATACGTTTTATGGGTCTTCTGCATGGGCGTGGCAAAATGGCTCGCTAGCACCCCCTACAAAATTTCATGTAAGTAGCCCCCGCCGTACGTTTCCCCTACACGTACGAAATTTGGTAGGCACATGTATCATGTCCAGACTTAAAAAAAAGTCTCTTGGTGCCATGACCTAAACCCAACAGGAACTCAGCCATTTGGGATTTATTGTGACATTTTTGGGCATTTTTGGCCATTTGGAGGGGTCAAACTTTGACGACCTCCTCCTAGGAGGTTGATCGGATCCGCCTCAAACTTGGTCAGCGTGTATAAAAGACCTGGATGATGAAAAGTTGTGCTAAGCTTGAGTTTTGGTCGAACGGCATGGGCGTGGCTGGATGAGAGTCCCGGCCTGAACACATCTACGTGCCAATATTCAGTTATAGTCATAGCGCCACCTACTGGCAACAGGAAATGCACACGTTTTATACTGTGATGTACTCCTCCTAGCGGGTTGACCAGATCCACCTCAAATGTGGTCAGAAAAGCCGTAGGACCTTGATGACGCTTCGTTGTGAAGATCGGGAGCTTTCGTCGAACGGCGTTGCCATGGCGGCGCGGCGAATTTCGATGTTTCGCCGTGAAACAGGAAGCTGTGTTAACTTGAGTGTACACTGTCCGATCTGCACCAAATTTCACATGCTGGACAAGAGGCCTGAGGACATCTACGTGCCAATTAGGAGTCATAGTCATTGCAGGAAGTAAGCCTTGTGTGACAATCATCATTTGATTTACGTGTAATTTTCATGGTGTGGGCCACGTCGACCGGTAACGATGCCACTGCGGCACACCCCGACGTGCACAAAGGTGCGAGGGCCCGATCATTGCTGCTTGCAGCTTTAATTATTATTATAACCATGACCTTTTCTCTCTCTCGTATGTCTCAGTTCTCTCACCCCCCCCCCATCCCTCCATTCTCGACAACCCCTCTTTACCTCAATAAACCATCTAAATACATCTAATAGTGGCGTGGTCTTTGTTAGTGAACAGAAGAAGTGTGGAAATAACAGGCAAGGCAACAAATCATCAAAATAGGGACATGAACCACCAGTAATGCAAAAATATTATTATTAATTGGGTACCTGAAAACATAAGTAGAGTCACAATTTCACAAAAGCACAAAATAATAAGGAGATGACTGACACAAATAATTTTGCCAACTTCTTCATGTAAATTAATTCATTTTTCCTTGAATTAATTCAATTTTTACTTTAAAATTGTCTTTATATAAATGCTTTCTGAAAATATAGATTTTTCTTACTATTGGTGGTTGTTTGACTTCCAGTCAGTGATCATCATAAGGCAACATTTACTGTTTTAATTTATCACATCACTGCACACTCTCACCCTCCCTGCATAAGGAATATTTAGATGTATTATATTCCCCTTACTACTGTTTATGCATATATATTTGCTGCTGTCGGATGAATCTCTTGTAAGCTCCGGTCTGGAGCTTGACCATCAGGCAATTTTGAGTTTATCTCATGGAGTTTTGAAAGGTCTGATGAACCCAATCCTTCAACTGAAGTGGTGGAATTCACGGACTGGTGCAAGTCGTCCTTCTTGAACATCAGTGTGTCCAAAATCACAGAGATGACAATAAATTTTAGTAAGAATCCTACGGTCATCTCTCCTGTGGTGATTAATGATCAGGCTGTTGAGTTTGTGCAGCAGTACAGATATCTTGGCACTGTAATTGATGACAAGTTGACCTTCGAGCTTCACATGGATGCTGTGTGTGGAAAATCCCATCAGTACTGCATGTACTTTTATCGTAAGCTTCGAAGTTTTAATGTTGATGTAAAGGGTTAAAATGTTATTATAGCTCATAGTATATAAAGGGTTAAAAAGACAAAGATAAAACAGTTCATGGAGTATAAAGTTAAAAATTTGATATGCATTATTAAAATGTGAATTAAAAAAAAAAGATTAAGATTTATAAGAAGATAAATAGACACCCCTTAATTTTTTGGGTTTTAGGCTAAGGAAATGTAATTTCATTGTACATTCTCTCATCTATCTCGAGCGTATCTCATCAGGTCACTAGGGGGCGCGCGTCAAGCTTAACACAAGCTTCTAATGTGTGGCTCTTGTTTTCGAACTACAGGTGGGTTAATATTCCTCTAAAATTAAAAGCACAACCTAGTTTGAAAGCTAAGCATGTTGTTTAGGTCATGAGTGTTATCATTTTCGGTCAGAGTAATAGTAGTAGCATTTGTTTTGTGCGTATGTGTAATCGAGAACATTAAGCTACATGCTAATGTGCTAAGCTATTGAGTTTATGATAGAGTGAGTTTACAGTCAACACAGTTCGGTTGCTCAAAAGCCATTCACATGAGTTGTGATTTCTGGTGTGTAATGAGGGAATTGTTAAGGGTTTATAGATTCATTCATGGATAGTGTATTTATGGCACAATGGCAATGTCGAGCGCGGAAACACGATGGCGCCTTTACCGTGTCTAAAAAGCGTATTGAGAACGTTTCATGTTCACTCGGTTTCTGAAAAGGAGCATTCCGTAATGTTTTCATGTATTTTCTATTGATGGATGTATTAAGCTAAGTTGAACTTGTTGAGTGTAAAGGAAATTGAAAGAAGAACTAACAGGATTATTGCACTTTTTGTATTCTTGTTTTAGTGTATTATGTTATAGTGAATGTAAAGTTGAACTAAACCAAAGAAAGTGGTTGAGATATATTGATAGTGTCACAACTAAAATGAAAGGACTAAATACATACTTTCAAAGACCGAATTGAACAAGAGAGTTTATACTGTTTAAGCACTTTTTGGTATTATTTTGATATTTTGTGTTAAAGGGATATTTCAAACAATGAAACAGAAGAAACATAGACATTCATTTTTGATACAGTGTTTATACTGATATTGAATGTATTTTCCTGAGTATATGAGTATAGGTTATTGCATAGTAATGTAAAGAGTGACAAGTTATACCTTATTTGGTTTTGTAGTCATAGAGCATTTGAGTTACACATCTCTGGCGTCAAAGTCATTAGTCAAGGTCAGTGTCATAAGTTTAAAGTCATAGTCAAGAGTTTGCTATGATATGAAAGAAATGTTCTTGTGTGCATAATTATTACACAGAATAAATCCTGTGGTCAAGCTTAACACAAGCTTCTGATGTGTGTCTCTTGTTTTCAAACTACAGGGATTTATCCTCACACACACCCTCCTGGCCACCACTAGGTCACGGGGGCAACATTGACAATACCTTCATGAAAATGTTTTATTCCTGTTTTATTGAATCAGTCCTCACATTCTCCTTTGTCAGCTGGTACGGGTCACTTACCCTCAAAAATAGAAACAGATTGCAGGGTATCGTCAAAGTGTGCAGCAAAATTGCAGGCACGACCTTGAATGACCTTCCTCATCTGTACAAGGTTAGGACTTTGAAGAAGGCCCAGTCAGTCCTGGCTGATCTTAGCTGCCCCCTGTCCAAGGAGTTCAAGTTGCTTCCATCTGGCCGCAGATACAATCTGCCAAGATGCAGGACCAATAGATTTAAGAACTCATTTGTCCCTGCTGCCATTGGCCTTTTAAATAACTCAATGTGATGTTTGTATTGTATTTGTTGCCTATTTATTATTGTTTGTCTGATGGTTATGTGGTTACTGCTGGCTGTACAACAAATTGCCCCTTGGGGATAATAAAGATAACCTTCAACCTTGAACCTTGAAGTGAATGGAGTTATGAAGTTTGACATGACAACAGTGAATACAGTTTATACACCTGGAGGAGCCACTGGCAGCTAAACACATTGGGCCTCATGCAAGAACATTTTCGTATTATCTTAAATTTCTCGTACTTTCTTTGTGAGGTGGACTCGTACGAGTGTGCCACGTCAGATTCACCGAACGCTCGTATCTTCAGAAAACGCTCGTAAATGACCTGCGTAAACACGATGAACTCCACCTGTTCTAAATGAACGCGCGTTCATGAGAATTGTGAATTTGCATAATTGACGCCCCAATAATGCCATATAAGGTTAGGGGTCCGGCCCATATGTCGGGAAGCTTCATTCACAAAAATGACACGGAAGACTAAGAAGTCGTCTCCCAGCTCTGAAGTCAGAAATAAGTCAACCAAAGCATATATTATTTAATTCAATAGTGGCATCAAAGGCCCTGCTAAAGCCAAGGAATGGGAGAAAATAACTTGTGCTGTTAATGCAGTGTTGTCTGTTGTGCGTTCCCTTACGAAAAACAACTATAGTATTCCTATACATTTTAGATGAATACAAAATAAATATCCCAACAAAGCTATAATTCCCTATAGGAATATTATAGTGATACAACAGAAGACAAAAATACCATGATAAGGTCACTATAAACTCACTACTGAGTACCACAGACACTCTAAGTCCATATCGGAGTATTATAGGAATATTATAGGACTATAGTGATTTGTCCTCAGGGGACCGTCACAGAAATAAAAAAAAAAAAGGCTTGACATGAAATTAGATGCAAAAAGCAAGGCGATCCATGACTGCAACAGGAGGGCCAGGAGGAATTCTCTGTTATACAGACAGATGAAAGAATAGGCCTACACCTGCCATAACTGGTGATATAGCAGTATCAGGTGTTCAGCGATGTCGCCCTGGACAGCGACTTGCACGTCAACCTGGTAAGACCTAAAGCCATTTCTCTTTTTAAAGTTTAGATTCACTCGCACCCACATTAACGTTATCAACTGGAGTGAAATAGCCTAGAAATCAGATTTATCTCCCTCTATAATGTATTTCCCCCAATACAATCTAACCATGCCTTTGTCTCATCTGAGTGTTTGTCAAATAACCTGCAAATTAGTGTTTTTTGTTTTGTCTTTGTATTGAGCGCACTTACAGGATACTATGTAACCCACATGGATACTTATGAGATTTTATGCGGCTCTGGTAAAATACATTACGCACTGCCTTCTTTTGAAAAAGCCATCAGTGCTTCCTTGCTATTTTCCCTGTTGCTGTAACCACTGTACTGGTTAATCTCAACATTTATATTTTTACTTTACAGTGTCATTTATATATTCAAACTCAACATTTCTTCAAAGTGACAGAGATAGTCAACAACAAAGTTTTTTTTTTTGTGCTTTGGAGAACGGCAGGTTGATTGTACGTGACATGAGGCCCAATGTGTGTCTGTATCCCTGCAGCCTTTCACAGCCTCTCAGTATTATTTTGTGGTTTCGTATAATTGGGACTCCACATATGATTTCAACTACCCAATAAATATGAATATTTTTGCATTCCTGGTGGGCTCGTTCCCCAATTTGAACACTACCACAGCTACAGATCTGTAACTGGCTGTGAAAGTGTCGGACAACATGTCAAAAACTGTCAAAACTCTCTCCAGAAGTAACAAGGTCTAAGTGAAATGATAGAAATGTAAAGGATGAGGAGGCAGCTCAGCTCTCACTCTGTGGATCTGGATCAGAGAGGGAAGGCTGGATCAGATCAGCAGCTGCAGAGAGAGAGAGAGACACACTGCAGCTAATGAAGTGCTAACCGCCTGACAGCTGACTCCAGATCAATTAGTGCCTCAGCTTTTGGTCAATAAAGTTTGGAGACAACACAGTGAGAGTAGGAAGGCTTATTTGGTTTAATGAAACAGGAGTTGGTGGGCGGCTGTTTTTCGTCTGTTCTTCATTCTTTCCCCAATTTGGAATTTTGTAATCCAACTTTGAAAGCAATTTCTTTCTTTTATTACACGAGTCGAACGTTTCTCCACACAATACACAAACATCGATACTTTTTGTAGGTGTTTTAGGTCCGGACGACATTTCGGCTAATCTCTATAAACAGATAGGTCTAGGATAGGACAGGTCATCGATCACGGACCAATAGCAGGCGGCGCTGTGGGAAAGCCCCGGCTTCGCTCTGGCTGCACTGGCTCCAAAAAAATGTCACCATGGCGCCGAACGTAAACCCAAAACTTTTGGCTTCAGAACCCTTCAGAAACCTGTGGGTGAAGAACTCACTGCTCACCGCTACATCTTTTTTACAGTCTGTGGTTTGAAAGTTAATGCAAGATGGCGCCGCGGATGGCTGCCTCGGTGTGTTGGTGCGCATTGTTTTGTCTTGTTTTGTTTGTTAATTCAGTGTTTTGCTACAGTACAGCGAGCTCTTTCACCAGAAAAGAGCTCATGAACATCAGGGATTCAACCCCTAAGGATTATTTTCCCACTTTCATCGCCCCATCTGTGGAATTACTGGACATTCTGGTCAAAGGTGCACTCACCTTTGTAAACACAGTGAAACGCCGGAGGAGAGGAATACGGGCCGGTGCGCTTGTGCGTCTCCGCCGGCGCGGACTCCGCACTCCGTTACCGGGAATATTTCTCTCTAACGTGCGTTCACTGAGAAACAAACTGGACGAACTTCAGCTACTGTTGGGGAAGAACAGAGACTTTTCTTCATCTTCCGTTCTGTGCTTCACGGAGACGTGGCTATGTGGATCGATACCGGACTCTGCGCTGCAGCTGGCAGGATTCCAACTCTTCAGAGCGGATCGCCACACGGAGCTCTCCGGCAAGACGAAAGGTGGAGGTATCTGTTTTTATACAAACAGTGGATGGTGTAAGGATGTGACAGTGATTCTACAGCACTGTTCTCCCGATCTGGAATCACTTTTCATAAACTGTAAACCCTTCTACTCCCCTCGTGAGTTTGTTTCATTCATTCTGGTCGGTGTTTACATTCCACCGCAGGCCAACGTGCAGGAGGCACAGCGCATGCTCGCCGACCAGATACTGTGTGTGGAGCGGACAAACCCGGATTCCTTAGTTATTGTAATCGGTGACTTTAACAAAGGAAATCTCTCCCATGAACTCCCTAAATACAGACAGTTTATTAAATGCCCGACCAGAGAGGAGAACACTCTGGATCACTGTTACACCACAGTAAGCAGTGCCTATCACGCCGTTCCCCGCGCTGCACTGGGACACTCTGACCACGTCATGATCCACCTGATTCCTGCTTACAGGCAGAAATTAAAGCTCTGCAAACCTGTGGTGAGAACATCAAAAAAGTGGACCAGTGAAGCTGTGGAAGATCTTCAGGCGTGCTTGGACTGCACTGACTGGGAGGTTTTCAGGACTGCTACCGACAGTCTGGACGAGTACACAGAGGCTGTGACATCTTACATCAGCTTCTGTGAGGACAGTTGTGTACCATCACGCACTACGGTGAGGTACAACAACGACAAACCCTGGTTCACAGCCAAACTCAGACAGCTAAGGTCAGAGAAGGAAGAGGCGTTTAGGAGTGGGGACAGAGTCAGGTTTATAGAGTCGAAGTACAGGTTTAGCAAGGCGGTGAGAGAAGCTAAACGACTGTACTCTGAGAAACTCCAACACCAGTTCTCAGCCAACGACTCTGCTTCTGTCTGGAAAGGGCTCAGACAGATCACCAACTACAAACCTAGAGCCCCCCACTCTGCTAACGACTTGCGCCTGGCCAACAACCTGAATGAGTTCTACTGCCGCTTTGAAAGACAATGGGACAGTCCTGACACCTCTCCACAGCTGCCCACCTCAGAGCCCCCCTCCCCCCCTACCACAGTGACGACTTTCTCCATCCTGGACAGGGATGTTAACAGGCTTTTCAAGAGACAGAACCCCCGCAAAGCAGCCGGGCCAGACTCTGTCTCGCCATCCACCCTGAAGCACTGTGCCGATCAGCTGTCTCCGGTGTTCACAGACATTTTCAACACCTCACTGGAGACATGCCACGTTCCAGCCTGCTTCAAGACCTCCACCATCATCCCTGTCCCCAAAAAGCCAAGGACCACAGGACTTAATGACTACAGACCCGTCGCCCTGACCTCTGTGGTGATGAAGTCTTTTGAACGCCTTGTGCTGTCACACCTCAAAAACTTCACTGACCCCATCCTGGACCCCCTGCAGTTCGCCTACAGAGCCAACAGGTCTGTAGACGACGCAATAAACATGGCCCTCCACTTCATCCTCCAGCACCTGGACTCCTCAGGAACCTACGCCAGGATCCTGTTTGTGGACTTCAGCTCTGCCTTTAACACTATCATCCCGGCTCTGCTACAGGACAAGCTCTCCCAGCTGAGTGTGCCTGACTCCACCTGCAGGTGGATCACAGACTTTCTGTCGGACAGAAAGCAGCACGTGAAGCTGGGAAAACATGTCTCTGACTCCCGGACCATCAGCACCGGTTCCCCCCAAGGCTGCGTTCTTTCCCCTCTACTCTTCTCCCTGTACACCAACAGCTGCACCTCTAGTCACCAGTCTGTCAAGCTCCTGAAGTTCGCGGACGACACCACCCTCATTGGGCTCATCTCCGGTGGGGATGAGTCAGCCTACAGGCAGGAGATCGACCGCCTGGTGTCCTGGTGCGGACTGAACAACCTGGAGCTCAACGCTGTGAAGACAGTGGAGATGGTTGTGGACTACAGGAAGAACCCAGCCCCACTCACCCCCATCACCCTGAGAGACTCCCCAGTCGACACTGTGGAGTCCTTCCGCTTCCTGGGCTCCATCATCACCCAGGACCTCAAGTGGGAGCTGAACATCAGCTCCCTCACCAAAAAAGCGCAGCAGAGGATGTACTTTCTGCGGCAGCTGAGGAAGTTCAACCTGCCGAAGACGATGATGGTGCACTTTTACACCTCCATCATTGAGTCCATCCTCACCTCCTCCATCACCATCTGGTACGCTGCTGCCACTGCCAAGGACAAGGGCAGACTGCAGCGTATCATTCGCTCTGCTGAGAAGGTGATTGGCTGCAATCTGCCTTCCCTCCAGGACCTGTACGCCTCCAGGACCCTGAGGCGAGCAAGAAAGATTGTGGCCGACCCCTCTCACCCTGGACACAAACTATTTGAAACACTCCCCTCTGGTAGGAGGCTGCGGTCCATCAGGACCAAAACCTCACGCCACAAGAACAGTTTCTTCCCGTCTGCAGCTGGCCTCATCAACAAGGCCCGGGACCCCCACTGACACAGTCCCTTATCCCCCCCCCCCCATACCTTTGCACATTCTTGGTAAAATTTTTGCACATACCTGTACAAACTGTACATTTCATTCACTATTGCACATATATATTTGTACATATTTTTATTTCTTATTTCTTATTATATTTTTTATTATATTTTTAATTGTATTATTATTATTTTTATTTTATTTTATTATTTTTATGTTTATTGTATGCACCTCCATGCCAAAGCAAATTCCTTGTACTGTGAAAACTTACTTGGCAATAAACGTTATTCTGATTCTGATTCTGATTCTGATTCAGTGGAAGCTTCTGCTGCGTTCACACCGTGTGGGAAGAACCCAGCTGATGGTTAAAAGCGGAGTCATTCCTATGTTCCCTGGGTCCTATGCTCCCAGGATCCTATGTTCCCCAGATTTATATGGCACATAATGGGAACATGACAAAGGGTCCTATGTTCCCCAGTTCTAGGGTTAGGGTTAGGGTTAGGTTTAGAGACTTTCAAAATCAAATCAAATAACCATTGGTTTTGTTGTGTTTATATAGCTGTTTAAAAGCCTTGTTCCAATACAAAAACTGGATAATATTTATGAAATATTTTAACTTGAAACGGGTCAAATTTCCTGAACACAATAGGAGGGTTAATGTGTGTTAACAGAATATTGAACTGGGGAACACAGGACCTTGGGAACATAGGACCCTGGGAACATAGGCCTTGGGAACATAGGACCTTGGGAACATAGGACCCTGGGAACATAGGACCTTGGGAACATAGGACCCTGGGAACATAGGACGTTGGGAACATAGGACCTTGGGAACATAGGACCCTGGGAACATAGGACGTTGGGAACATAGGACCTTGGGAAAATAGGACCCTGGGAACATAGGACCTTGGTAACATAGCACCTTGGGAACATAGGACCCTGGGAACATAGATACGATCCCGTTTCCAGGTACATTTACCTCTTTAAAGATGACGTAAACGGTATTTCAAGTCCAAAGTTCATGTCTACTGTCTTTCCCATGTGGCTGAACGCAGCTTTAGATGAGCAGATGGACTCAACTCTTCAGACAAGGACGCTGCGTCTGGACAGCAGACAGTTATAAATAGACTGTTGGACTGTTAGCAGGAGGGGAGAACAAGGACAACAGCCAGAAGCATTGAGGTGAGCCGGGCGCCGAGTAAACACCGTCTCCACTGTCCTTCTACTCGAACAGACCGTTCAGCTGTCACAGTGTGGCGCTTATTCCTCTTTTGGTTTTTGGTCTGGATGTTTCACTAAAGATCATTAAAAGTATTTTTCTTTCTTTCTTCGAAAAATTCCAAAACACGATCAAAAAAACCTGTTTCTCCTTGTGATTGTAATTTTATTTTCTCTTATATTTCCATTTATTCTTGTATTTCTTATTGTTTTAATTGCATTTGTTTACTTATTCTTTAGATTAAAATAACCATTTAATTTGTAATAGCCCTTTTTATTAGCGGTGCTCTCGGCAGCATTGTAAATAAGGTAAATGAGGTTCAATGTTCACCGAGATTAAATAAAGGTTTGGATCGGAAAAGTCTGTTTGTAGATCTTTCGTAGATGTAGTTTTGTTGTTGGTGTTGGCAGTGGGCTTGTTTCTCAAAAATAAGTATTAAATTATTTATTCCTGCCTGGCAGCAGTAATTTGCTTCACTGCTTGTTATATCATCTTTGCGTCACTCCACCAGAATTACAGATTGTATCGTCTCTTATCACCAAAAATCAGGATAACTCAGTTACTTCTCCAGTAAATGATCATGAACCCAAACAGCACTGATGTTCCTGTCATCCATTTGCTGGATAAAATCAAAGTGCTGGAGAACTTCCACCTGCCAGTGGAGGAAGTTTCTGCCACTTCTCATCTTAATCAGCTTAGTGTGAAAGATGAGTGATTATGAGGAGAACAAACAGGGGGGTTGGGATGGGCTAGTTTTTGGATAATTCGACTTCAGTCTGACATTCAGGGAGGTTGAGAACAAAAGTAATGAAATTAATACGAATAATAATAAATTCCATTCATACAGCGCTTCTCATTTGCCAGGGAAAATCTTAACAAGCGAAAGCAGAGAGGGGTTAAAACTACTTATTGTTACATAAACTAACGTATTGTTTGGATTGCTAACTGTAATATTATCACTAAACCTGAAATAGTAAATTGTCACACTGTCACTTCCGTCTTCCTGCTAGTTTATGTATTTCATTTTATCTTTTTCTGCATATTTAACCGTGCAAGAAACATAAGAGACGAACACTTAACAGAGTAACAGATAACAAGATGACAGCTGGCGTAACAGGGGAGCATCAAGCAAACTAAAGGAAGAACAAAAACTAGGGACAGTTTAGAAGACAAAAATAAAGAAATAACTAGTTTAACTGACAGCCGTGCAGCTTGGCTCTGACTGGAAGGCTTTGTTCAACCTGCAGGAAAATCCCATTTGTTTCTGCAATCCGATCTTTAGTTCTGACCGTCCACACTGTTATGAGAAAGTGATCAGGTCGGATTTGTGTGTTCAGGCAGCGTTAAGCTATCTGCGATGGTTGCCGTGGTAACGACGTCGGCGCGTACGTACGGTGACTGGCGGCACGTTGTTCAATAAGATATACCCTGCTAATTGTCTTATTCCTAAGTTTATTGATATTGATATTTCTTGTACCTTTTGCAAACATAATATAGAAACAATTTCTCTCCTATTTTTTGATTGTGAAATATCCCGAAAATTTTGGACAGATCTAGAGTCTCACTTTTTCTACTCTTCTACTCTTTTAATCTTAGGGATATTATCTGTTACTACGATAATCCAGATGATGGCGCTCTTGAATATCTGATTAATTTCATTATCCTATATGCAAAGTTTTTTTATTCACAAACAAAAGTTTTCTAAATCACTACCTAAGATCTCACCTTTTCTCCTAGAACTGAATCCTCTACTTAAATCACTCAGTTTATTAAACAACAAAAAAGTAATAAGCTTATTGAAACATTATGGAACTTTTTTCCCTGAAACCTCGGACTAAATATGTTTATATTTGTGTATATGTGTACTCCTGTTTTTATTTTTATGCAATTGTCTTTTAAGTTTTCCCTCTGTTCCTCATATACATTTGTGTCCTTAAATTTGGGTGGGGGGGGGGGGGGGGGTTTGGGGAGTATTAGTAATTGTGTTTCTTTTTCACGCTCACTTGCTTGTATCTGTTTACATCCGTGTTTAGTTGCACGTCTGTCCGTTTTCTAGTTGTATCTTTTTTTTATTTATTATTTATTGTGTTTATATGTTATTTATTGTTTATTATTCAACTGTTTTATTTATTTGATTGTGGTAAATTCTGCATCATTGTTTTTTGGGGGTTTTATTGTATGTAAAGCACTTTGTAAACTTTGCTTTTAGAAAAGTGCTATACAAATAAAGTTATCATTATTATTATTATCTGTACCGTATCTGACTGAATCACTTTTCAAACCACATACCATCTTAAATCTGATTTGCAAAAATGTGTTTTTATCCACACATCTTTTACTGTCCAGTAGGGCTGAACAATTAATCAAAATTTTATCGAAATTGAAATATGGCCTACTGCAATTTTCAAATCGCAGGAGGCGCAATATTTGTTAAAGGCGAAATGTGTCAAAATAGCATTTTAAATGAAATATTGTGGTGCTGCAGAGATGTCCTGGCCTACACATCATATTCTACAGACTTAAGAAAACATCTTTGTTTGGTACAGATCCCCTCAAAAATCACAATTTTAATACGTTTTTCAATGAAAATGAGAATAATGATGTAAATATCGCAAATCATATCGCAGTTGCAATATCAGTCAAAATAATCGCAATTACATATTTTTTCAAAATCGTTCAGCCCTACTGTCCAGACTCGATCAAATCAATCTGACTCAATCTGAATATGCCCAGACTCAGATGAGCCGGTGGTCTGTGTTAGGGACTCCATCATCTCCCGCTCATCGAGGCCCGCTGACCCGAGCAGCTGGGGGCCGGCCGGCCAGGAGCCAGTTATCACTTCGTCAACCTGATGGGTCCCTCGCCTCCCTCAGGATGACATGGAGCCGTAAATGTCACTTGTGTCTTGAACATGGGAAAATGACATGTCCAACTGCCTCCTACTCAGCTGGTCAGCGAGTTTCCTCTCTCTCTCTCTCTCTCTCTCTCCCTCCTCCCTCTCTCCCCCTCTCTCTCTCTCTCGCCCTCGCTCTCTTTTATTTCTCTCTCTCCCTCTCTCCCCCTCTCTTATTTCTCTCTCTCTCCCCTCTCTCTTTTATTTCTCTATCTCTCCCTCTCTCCCCCCTCTTATTTCTCTTTTTCTCCTCTTCTCTATTTCTCTCTCTTTTATTTCTCTCTCTCTCTCCCCTCTCTTTTATTTCTCTCTCCCCTCTCTCTTATTTCTCTCCCCCCTCTTTTATTTCTTTCTCCCTCTCCCCCCCTCTCTCTCTTTTATTTCTCTCC
>NW_027283486.1:0-17973 GCF_046629955.1 Centroberyx affinis | reverse complement strand
CCTTTTATTTATTCAGGGGGAGTTTCACTGAGAGCAATGCTCTCTTTTTCAGGAACGCCCTGATCACATTCACACACACATTCACACCTGGAAGCTGACCAGTACAACCACAGTCTGATCTGCTGCCACTGAGCAGCTCCACTGGAGCGGTTGGGGTTCAGGGCCTTGCTCAAGGGCACCTCAGTGGTGGTAATGAGGAGGGAATAGCGCTGCTTTTCACTTTCCCCACCCAGATTTATCCTGCCGGTCCGGGGGATTGAGCCGATGGCCTTCTGGTCACAAGCTCGCTTCTCTAACCTTTAAGCCACCACTGCTCACTGTGTGAGAGAAAATGCAATAAGCAAAGGTTCTTTAAATAAAATATTTATTTTTACACTGAACAGTAGTCTAAATGCAACATGCAACAATTTCATTGATTTCTGAGTTAGTTCATACAAGGATTTCAGTCAACTGAAATCAATTAGGCTACTTTCACATGACTGGGGATACATATGCAGTAAGGACAAATAACTTTTATCATAGTTGAAAGGATGATTGTATGGCAACTAATACTGCTAGTTCTAGTTCTGCTTGTCATCTGAAGATTATAATAATTCCTGTGAAAGGCAAGGCACAATATAGGCTACCTAAAACTGTGGTCGGTAAATTGTCAAGTCACTGTCCTAGCGTTATCTGTGATTTATTTTCCATGAGTAAATAAAGCTCATATAAAAAGGGAAAATATTTAAATTTCTACTCTCTTAAACTTTGTGACACCAAACGCATCACTCCACGGGAAATGGGCTGCAGGCTGACTACACAAAAGTAGGGAAAGAAGAAGGAAGCAAGCTTAGCCCGTGTGCATATCAAAATGATGCTATAGGATGTCTTGTTTATTATGAAACAATTGCCGAAAAACAATCGACAATCAATTGACTCTGCACAAATAGCCTAAAGTAGACTCAAAAACATGTTTGTCTGCTCCGGGTAAAGAACGGTGAGAAATCAACGCTTCCAGGGGCTTCATTTAAAAAAAATTATTGTGAATCAGACAATACGACTCTTCAGGTAATTCAAAACACTCCTCTTGCAAGATAAGCCTTTGTTTGATCGCAGTACCAAACTGTCTCCCTCCCGCAGCAGACCAGTGCAGACACTACTGAGCACTGAGCAGACCCAAGTTTGCATCAGGAAAGTGAAAGGCACAGATTCAATTGGGAGTACATGCGCCATCTAGTGGTGACATGCTTTATTACACGAGGGACACGGGTGTACGGGGGGGCAGCCCAGCGCGGCGCACCGGACCGGAGCCGCAACTCTGGAGATAAGCAAGACTTCTATTTTTGATGTGGCTTTTTTAAACTAGCTCCTCTCCTCTCTCTCACCCTCCCCTCCCTGAAAAAAATTCTGGTAATGGCGAATCAATGAAACGAGCGAGTAAACGTTTTCAACTAGTAAACTTGCTACCTACCTCTTCACTTGTCATTGTGGGACATGTAACCTTCAGCGGTAACCTTCGGAGTAAAATCTGGCAAAGTGAGACTGGTAACTAGCAATATTTCTCTGTAGGTACGTTTATTTTAGCCATTAGCCTTTTATGCATGGTTTGTCCTAAGGGGCTTCTGTAGCCCAGCAGGTTTGCTGTGTGTGTGTGTTTACAAATGTGTTGCAGTTTCTGTCACCCTCTAGTGGTCAGAAAAATCGCTTAGTGTAGCTTTAATGTTCCTCACGGTACAACTTGAGTTGTTTATGTAACAATAAGCAAAAGTAGATAAATGTGTGTCTTGCCCATAGGTAAAACCATAGTACATGCAACACAACGGGCAGACCGCGGACGGAACAATAATGGAGCTGGTGTAGCAGCTTAAACTGCCGTGCTGCAATGGCAGGGGCCGCAACAAATGGTACAGATACAATGTCGTGGAAATCTGTCAAAAGCACTGGACTCATACACAAAGTAAAGACACAAGCCACTTACTGATTTTGAAGATTAATGAGATTATTATTGAGTCAATAATAAGGAGAAATAAGATCACACCCAAAGCTTACATCAGTATGTCTCAACTAAAGGCACTATAGTTTTAGTCACTCCTCTCATTCGGGAAATGGGAGGTATAGCTCCGCCCACCAAAGTACACTCACTGTTCAAGTCCAGCAAGGTCAGTCCCACTCAAGACATGGAAAGAAACACATCACAAGCAGAATAGTCCCACAGACTATGTTAAAGGAGTAATCACTCTTTTCACAACTGCATTCACACAAAGCCAATGGAATGTACCATGATATCAGCCAGGTAGTTTGTACGACACTTTCGTTCAGAGCAACGTACCCTTTGTGTGGATAAATACCCACAGGACACTGATATCACAGTGGCATCCCCATTCACTCACAGAATATCACAAACAATTTTTCTTTTTTTTCTTTTTTTTTCTTGTTACAAGTTTTCTTTTCTTCTCTTAAGGCCTTTCTCTTAGGACCCCTCTGTCCTTTTCTAATAGGTCTGTTCGCTCTTCAAACTCAGTACACACACACACACACACAGAAAAAAGGCCTTGATTTGAGTGAGTCTCTCTCACCCAGCGCTTTTATCGGTCACACCGAACGGATCCGGAGGCAAGAAACCATTTCTCCCTCATTGTGCACTTTATCGGTCTCACCGAACGGATCCGGAGGCAAGAAACCATTTCTCCCTCATTGTGCACTTTAAGGCGAGAGCCAACCGAAGTTCCTCTCCCTTTTTCAGGCAAATTCTCCCTAGGAGAAAATTCCTCCCAGTAGAATTCCCTGTTCTAAGCTTAGAATTAACAATCAAAAATCTTCAAACCCAATCAGTGCGTGTATATAAACAATATTTATACAAATTTAGAATACGAAAAGTGACCAGTTACAATTTCCACAAAAATTAGCATGCCAATCAAGACTCTAAAATCCTCCAAGAATCAAAACCACTTACTGTGTCCCGAATCTATGGAAGAGAGGGATTGCAGGCATCTCTGAAAACAACCCAGTATAATTGGGGTCGAGGTTTCCTCAGTCTGTCTAACAAACCGCCTAGCTAAGGGCAATCCGTCCTCCCACAGACACAGCCAACAGGTTTCAGGATCTCGGTGGGACCTCCAAAATGTCGTGGAAATCTGTCAAAAGCACTGGACTCATACACAAAGTAAAGACACAAGCCACTTACTGATTTTGAAGATTAATGAGATTATTATTGAGTCAATAATAAGGAGACATAAGATCACACCCAAAGCTTACATCAGTATGTCTCAACTAAAAAACAAAATACTTGATCTTATATAGTTTTCTAAGAGAAAAAGAAATGATCTGTGGTTGGTCAATACATATTTTCTTAAATACTTTCAACCAATTGGCACAAAGCCATGAGAGAGGGCATCCCCTGATCACGCGTCTACCACATGTGTTTATCAGACATGCAGTCATGTTATAGGACACCTTCAAAACAGAACCTCAACATCTGGTTTCACTTAAATGTCTCTACTAGGGTCTCTTTGTCCATAATATAGGTGAAAGGTAAATCAGAACATAATGAATAAATGATAAAACTAGATACTTGACTTAGTTTACTTTGACACAACTTTGTTTCTTATTGGTGAATGGAGTCCAATCCAGGGATGGGCTACCTTATCCAGAAAGGGCAAATGTGGTTCCAATCAAGCAGTAGCACATCTGATTCTACTAATCAAGGTCCTTAGCAAAGACTATGCTGATTGATTTAGTAGAATCAGGTGTGTAACTGCTTGGCCCATCCGTGGTCTAATCAGCCAAAATACTAGAAAACACCTGTGTGGGTGCACACTGCACATGGTCTTGAATGTTACATTTACAGATGAAGAAAGGCATGTTTAATCATATGGCAAAACAAAAGGCAATATAACATAGGCTATCAAGCAGGCGCAAAAGCATATGTAGACCTATAACTTGTAGGTTTATACCACTATGGCGTAGTAGATAGCTAGCATAGGTAACATTAGCGTTAGCTACAGCTGCTAATATGTAAAGAATGCTCACATTAAATATACAGTATATAAACCTTTATTTAATCAGGTAAGTCACCTTGAGATCGAGATCTCATCTTCAAGAGAGATCTGAGTGTATCTATAAAACATAAAACAAACAATTTAAAGTACAATATCAATCAAATAATTAACAATAATACCATAATAAAAAAAACAGTCACTGCTAAAATCAGTCAGGGATTTTTAAATTGACCCATTGGAACCAGAGTGTCAAGCTGCAAAGTACACTGTAATTCATTCCAAGTATATGGTGCAAAAAAATCTAAAAGCAATTTTTCCCAGACCAGTGTTGATTCTTGGAACCTGCAGCACTAGCCAGTCCTGTGAACGGGTGTTATGTGTTCCAACTCTCCAGCCAATAAGTGATGTTAAATATAAGGGCAATTTTTGGAGAAGCCCTTTAATAAATAAAAACAGATGCTGGTCTCTTCTAGTGGAAAGAGAAGGCCAACCCACTTTTTGATAAAGAGTACAATGATGAGTAATGAAATGTATTACAACATAATATTCCTGTGAGACGATGGTACAATTTAAAAGCATACTTTGTTATTGGTGAAAGAAGGATCTCCAAAAATCCATCGAAGCCTCTGCCCCGGTTCACGTGAGAGGGGCCTGTCACTGGAGGTCTGCAGCCAGACCCTTCTCAAGTCACCACCTGAGAACTTGGCCACAGAAAGCAAGTCAATATTAGCAAAGGAGGATAAGAAAAAATGAGTAGCCAGAAAAGAAGTGGAATTTGGAATCACTTTGTGCCTATTTAGGATACATTGGCAAAATGCAACATTTGCAAAAGGACCTATTCTTATTAAGGTGGATCGACCTCTAATATGGGCAGACACATTATTAATCAGCACCCCACTGTGTCTATTAGGATGACACTGCAGATGATCCTGCAGCAACATCTTCAACCACAACAACACATGCAACTACTTCAGGTACTGCATCTGCATCTACTTCTCCTGCTGCAGCATCTGTTAGACAGAAAAGGCCACAACAAACCACCATGTCTAGCTTTGTAAAGAGACCTATGGGGCCAATGAGGCAACGGCAAGGGGAATTTTCAACCATTTTCCATAGCGGAGGACAAGGAGTACCCTGGCACGCAACCCTTTATCCTAGTTGATAACCTGCATGCTGAAATCCAGGAGCATGTAAATAAAGCTTCAGCTGTTTGTCTCACCACTGACTGCTGGACATCAAGAACCACAGAAACCTTTGTCTGTCACATGCCATTATGTAAACGATTACCAGCTCACCTCTCATCTCATGGACTGTTTTTCATTTACTGAATGGCATACTGGCATCCTCAGAGTTGCTTCAGAGTGGGGGATTAAAGACAACGTGGTAGCATGTGCAAGTGACAATGCAAGCAACATTAAAGCCGCCATTAAAGCCCTCAGCCCTATGTTCCCTCAGATCAGTACCTCCGCCAATGAGGTAATGTTTTCACCCCTTTTGCCCCCTAACCCTAACCCTCTGATGCTGAGGGAACATGGGGCTGAGGGAACATAGGGATGACCCCGAAAAATGTGCTATGTTTTGCACACACAGTAAACCTCATTGTGAAGGAGGGTCTCAAGACAATGGATTCTACTGTGAATGAAGTCAAAAGTGTGGTGGAGCACTTCCACAGGAGTACCGTTGCCTTGGAACGACTCAAAGCAACTCAACGGCAAATGGGATTACGGGAGCTCTGTCTAAAAACAATATGTTGTAACACGGTGGAACTCCACACTGATGATGCTAAAGAGATTTGTGGAAATTAAAGATGCTATAATCTCCACCGTAGCACTTGTCAACCCCACACTCAACACCTTAACATCTGAGATGATTCAGTAGATGTGTCCCACAGTGGAAATCAATGCAGAAAGGTAAGCCTAAGTCACTATCCATAGTTAAAACACATTTGTCTAAAATTTTGTAACAGTGATTGGGATATTAATATACAGATAGAAGAAAAAAAAGCCTCTGCTTGTTTGCAAAAATCTAACCAGTAAACTACCACAATGTTGGATAGGAGAGTTAGGGTTGTCACTTTTTCTACTGTGTGGGAGTGATTTACCTGGTGGGGGTTGGGCCCACTGGGAGTGTGAAGTGTGAGAGAGCAAGTACACTCCTAGAAATCAGGGTTCCAAAAGAGTTCTTTAGGGAGGGGTAAGGATCTAAATAACCCTTTTTTGTTTAAAAGAATCCTCAAGGGTTCTTTGTTAGACAAATAGTTATATCAAGAGCCATTTACATTTGAAGAACCCTTTTTGGAAGAAATAGTTCTTCTGGGATCCCTCATAGCACTCGGCACTCTGCACTCCATGTGCCATGAACAGCTGAGAGTCTGTAGGTTTTCACTCCAACCAAGACTACACCAGCTGATTAGTTTTTCCTCCCAAATTGGAGTTGTGCTAATCAGTGAAATTTTCTGGTGTCAGTATTTTAAATGCCTCATATACAGTAGGTTAACTTGGTTAACCAATTATTATTGATTATTGTTAAGTATTTAGGCTAAAATTATTATTAAAATACTGACCTTTTAGCGGGTTTTAAACTCTGACCCTTAATGATGGGAATGCTGTGCTCTTGCCAACTGAGCCATACTGACCAATACTGACCAGCTGAAGGTGACTATAGTGTGTGCAGTGGACATTTTAACTTCAGCAAGGGCTAGGGGCAGCACATAAACCACTCACTTAATTTACTCACTATATTTGTCTTAGACACAATTAGCAGCACTACATGTTTCCTTTTAAAGTAACACATTTTTTTATTTAAATATAAGACAGGATTCAACTCTAGATAGCTAAAATAGTAGCCCTGATAGGATTCATCATGCCAGAGGGATCAGGAACACTGTAGCTCACGTGGAATTTGAACCGGAATCTCACAACACACAGCCTATGATGGTTTGTAAGACATGTGCTTTAACCACTTCACTTCATCTGCCTGTCTGATGCTTTCAAGCATGTAGCAACACATTTCCTCTACCATGTAACCAGTGGTGGAAAGTAACTAAGTACATTTACTCAAGTACTGTACTTAAGTACAATTTTGAGATACTTGTACTTTACTTGAGTATTTCCATTTGATGCTACTTTATACTTCCACTCCACTACATTTCAGAGGGAAATATTGTACTTTTCTACTCCACTACATTTCATCAGCTTTAGTTACTTTTCAGATGGAGATTTGACACAATGGATAATATAACAAGCTTTTAAAATACAACACATTGTTAAAGATGAAACCAGTGGTTTCCAACCTTTTTGGCTTTTGACGTCTTACAAAAAGCAGTGTGTAGTCTGGTCACATTTCAGATGTCTATGAGTTGTTAACAGCTCCACCAAATAGTGATTTTTTCCTCTAAACCTCACATGGTTTCATTTCAATAAATGTTTAAATGATCCAATATTTCAGCAAAAATCAAAGATTAGAGAAAAAGTCCAAAAACTGAAAACAGATTTGTGTATCAGAACTTTGCTTTTTCTTCTTTCCTCTCCCATTAATCATCTCACGACCCCTCAGATTTATCTGGTGACCCTTTGGAGGGGCCCGACCCCTAGGTTGGGAACCACTGGACTAAACTAGCTAACTGTATATAAAGTAGTTCAAACTAGCTCCACCTCCAGCAGCTACAACAGTAACATGCTGCTTACACACTGATGCTTCAGTATTAATAATCTAATGATGTCATACAAAATATCAGTCAGAGGGACCAAACCACTACTTTTACTTTAATACTTTAACTACATTTTGCTGCTAATACTTATGTAGTTTTACTTATGTAGGATTTTTCATGTAGGACTTTTACTTGTAATGGAGTATTTTTTACATTGCTGTAGTGGTAGTTTAGTAAGTAAAGGATCAAAGTACTTCTTCCACCACTGCATGTAACCTTCATGTAACCAATCAGAGGCAAATTTTGATCACCTGTGTTTGTGCGCCATGTGGTCAAGTTAGAGACTTTAATGTGCAGCCACTAACTATCTTTTTCTCTCCCGTTTTGCCATTGCAGGAGACAAGTCCCCAGATGAGGAGAGCTTGTGTGGACAGTTATCTTGCTGCTTTAGCTGCTCCTGAGCTTATTCACAATATAATGAGAAGTGACAGAAGTTTCCAAAAGATCTACAGAGCCACTCTGATCCAGTTGGCTCATTTTCAGAGAATGTCTCCACCTTCTTTGTCATTGCTAAGAGTTCCTAATAAACACGTCTCAATAAAAGTGATTTTGACTGTATAATTGGTAATTGCTGCGTACATTATATAAAAACTATAAAATATGAAAGGAATCTTGATAGAACCCCATATAAAGGCTCAAAGAGGAACCTGTAAAAAATAGAAAGATTTAGGTAGAACCAACCTGGAAGAGTAGAATGAACAATCTAACCACCTGGATAGATTCTTGGTATAATCCCAGGGTTCTGTAATGAACCCTGAGGGATGGTTCTTGTTAAAACCTCTGGGTTCTTTACTGAACCCTTCTTAGAGGGTTCCAGATGTAACTACCTACTGTGAGTTCTAAGTAGAACCATTTAGTAAGGGTTCTAGATGAATCCCTCTGAGAGGGTTCTAAGTCTAGCCTTCAAAAAGGGTTCCACCTAGAGCCAAAAAGGGTTCTCCTATGAGGACAAGACACTGAACCCTATATGGTTCTAGTTAGCCCTTCTATTTCTAAGAGTGTACTGACAATAATTATTTTAGATATAATACTCAGAGGACGTAAGGCCTAATCATAAAAACACCCAGAGGACATATAGCAACCTGTAGGCTATTCAAACAATAAGCAAATATTTGTTAATCAGTTGTTCCTTGCCCCATGACCAAACTTTCCACAGTTTCATGCAAATCCGTTCATAACTTTTGGAGTTATGTGCCGCAAAAGAAGAAACACACTGCAGAATGCCAAAGCAAATACATTAACAGGAAACACGCTGCAAATTCTGAAATGATGCAAATTCAAAAACACACATTTTTATTTACATAATTTATACAGATGGATATAAAGACTCAGAGAAAGACAGTATGGGAGTAGTGGTGGTAGTGCCAAGACTTGGAATAAAAATATGTAAACTCAAGTGCAGTACTTCAGACGTTCATTTCTTTTAATGCAAGGGATTGTCAGGATATACTGTATGAACTGCTTCAAAATCATATGAGAGTAGTTCAGAATGGAACTCAGGTTACATTGACCTGCAGCCCATGTAGGTATTAAAGAAAATGAGTAGGTTGATGTTTTGGCAAATAATCTTCACAGAGAGAAGTGGATTTAAGTGAAGCTAAAGTTAAGAGAATAATATGGAAAAAGGCAGTACAAATCAAATAGAGAATTGAGTTAATGTCAGGAGGAATTTTGACAGAAATGGAAAGGAAGAGGTTGAATAAAACATATTAGATTCTAATATAATAATATAGCCTATTATAATATGCATATTATCAGGAAGCACCAGTTTTAGCACCGGGGAAGGAACAGGCTGTGATGGTTTTAATCCACTAGATGTGGGAAATACAGGAAAGAGAGAGAAGTGATGGAAAGACAGATAAAATAAGTTATGGAACAGCAATTTACTTAAGAAAGAATCCTGAAGCTGACAGAGGATGGTGTGAAAGGCAGAATTTTATTTGATTACTTGAATGAGACAGGATTAATGGAAAGAGTGTAGTTGCTTAATCAGACGTTTGGGTTGAGAAAAGATTTTCATTACAGGCAATAGAGGGCGGTAATACAACTTTACATGGCTTAACAGCCGCAAAAATACAAGAAGAAGCTGCTTCCTGCTGTGGTTTGAGAGTCGAGCCAAAGATGCTCTATACACACCGTCTAAACCGTCTCTGGTCGAGCTAGTCGAGTACGTCCCGGGTCTGGTTTCGTTAGCAGGAAGTCCCACGGAGTGGAACATCTTGTTGTGTAATGATCTCATATTCTTATTCCGTTTCCACAACGATTAGATTAGATTGGCGGTTGTAAAGCGCCAAAAATAAAACCAGAGGGTTGTGTGAGGAGGATAAACCCGGTTAGCCGCTTTCCTGTAGAATTGCAGCTACCAGCAGTTGGCTAATGTGTCAGTTCGCTACTTAGACACCCAACCAAACTGTTATTTAGTTTGTAAAATAACCATGGAAGAACTTTTCAACAAACTATTGCAAGTTTCCGTGAGGTGCAAGGATTGTGAGGAAAGGTAAGACTGCTAGCGTTAGTTAACGTAAACTAGTTGACTGGCCTTAGCATTTTTGCGGCAGTGTGAGCACTTTGGGCAACAATGATGTCCCACCGTGTTCGTTTTTATACTGTAATTTGTAATTCGCCACTGTCATATAGGCTACACTTACACTTAGCCTCGATACGCCCTGCTCTATCTTGCATGGAGAGGTTTCATGCCAAATCCCATTCAAATATCTGGCAGTTTAATGTCTCCTTTCTTATTGGTATACACACTTGGTCGAACATGACTTGAGAACTCTTCTGATTTTTTTTTTTAGGAATCATTCTTCAGTTCAGCATACTTCCAATATACCAAGCAGCACTTCATTCAAATAAAATGTTAACTTTTAGAATTGGTTCGCCTGTTACTCCCAGTCTTTGTCCACCAAAACACACCACAGAGGACGATAACAAACAAAGTGAAAATTTGAGATTCTAGTGAAATACATGCGGCTTGGTGAAAAAAATATATGCCGAATTTACCAGAACACCCTACCATTTCGTAAAAGCTCTTACGTTATATTTGAGAAGGTTTGTGTGTTTACCGATACGCAAAACAGTAGTAAAGTGACTGATTTTTGAATGAAAATTGGCTTGACGTTCTCTCGAGGCGTTTCCCATCCCTGCTGCTGACGGCCATTACCTGAGTCTTTAATTAGCCTATGTGTCATTGCTATAACGTTACTTTTCTAAACCTAAGGAATTTGCAATTAAAGTGTGGCAAGAACAGATGCCCTGTGAAAATACGGTTACACTGAAATTTTAGCAGCCTGATAGGTCTAATACAACACACCAGTATAGGCTACTAGCTTGATTGAGACTTATGACCTATCATCCTATTGAACTTGATGTTCATAATCAGTTGTTACAGGTGAAGCCAAACTCAGTCTTAATTAGATCTGTCATTGTCATCAACATACAAATGCATAGTCTATAAGTAAAAATGTGTGAATTCTACATTTTAAGAATGGCTGACATACATTCACAAAGAGACTTTGTGTTGATAGTAGACCGCAAGTGTCACGCTATGTATTACTGGACTTTTATCTTGTGGTGTTGTATAGGCACGTTAGATACGCACCTCAAGGGTGAATTGTAAAACTGGCAGAATTATTCTTATAGGGTAATGGAACCATAATATATCTAGATATGATCCATGACTGTTTACTGGAGAAATCGTCAGAGCACATTCCTAATGTGAGAATTGGTGAAAGCTGTACTGTTGACTACTTGGGTGTAGGGCTGGGCAATATATCGATATTATGTCGATATCGTGATATGAGACTAGATATCGTCTTAGATTTTGGATATCGTGATATGGCATAAGTGTCTTTTCCTGGTTTTAAAGGCTGCATTACAGTAAAGTGATGTCATTTTCTGAACTTCCCAGACTGTTCTATCTGTTCTATTATTTGCCTTTACCCACTTAGTCATTATATCCACATTAATGATGATTATTTATCAAAAATCTCATTGTGTAAATATTTTGTGAAAGCACCAATAGTCATCCCTACAATATTGTCGCAATATTGATATCGAGGTATTTGGTCAAAAATATTGTGATATTTGATTTTGTCCATATCACCCAGCCCTACTTACAACTGAACATTTAGCCCACTTCGTAGAAAATACCGAGATATATATCGTGTATTGCCATTCAGCCTAAAAATACTGAGATATGATTTTTGGTCGATATCGCCCAGCCCTAATATATTATTGCAAATTCCAATATACTCAATGTATTTATTAAAAAAACAGTCTTAAGTTTGCCTTAATGACAACTTTTTTTCACTGAAAATTAAAGTCCAGTATAATTAAATCAACAGACTTTCTTTCAAAAGTAAATATGCCACTTTTCATAAAATATCCCTGCATTGTAGGCTACGTAGGCCAACCTCAACATAAAGTGCAACTTTAACTCAAACCTTCAGTGGCTTTACTCCAGGGCATCATCATAAAATACAACTTAAACTCAACCTTCAGTTGGTGAGATCAGCTCAGTTCGGCCTAATGGGATGAATAGGTATGCGAATAAGCAGCCAATATCTGCAAATCACTTTGGCTGCCCTGTGCACAGGAACAAATTTCCCTGAGAGAAGCGAAGTTTGCTCAGAAGTTAAGGTGATCTCAGTTTACGGCTAGGCAGCCAATGTCCATAGTGGCTGCAGTCAGAGGTGGAAAGTAACTAAGTACATTTACTCGAATACTGTACTTAAGTACAATTTTGAGGTACTTGTACTTTACTTGAGTATTACCTTTTTATGCTACTTTATACTTCTACGCCACTACATTTCAGAGGGAAATATTGTACTTTTTACTCCACTACCTTTATTTGATAACTTAAGTTACTAGTTACTTTGCAGATTCAGATTATTAATACAAAATATAATGAACTAATAAATTGTGATGTATTATTATAGATTACTGTAAGCTACCCAGCAGTATATAAAGTAGTGGAAATCAGCCCCACCTTTTCCAGCTGCAACATTAAAGTGATGCTTACACATTAATGCATAAATAATTATAATTCAATAATATAATATATAGGCTACTGTATTATTCTGAAATGGGACATTCTGCATAATGAGTACTTTTACTTTTCTTACTTAAGTAACATTTTGAATGCAGGACTTTTACTTGTAACACAGTATTTTTATACTGTGGTATTTCTACTTTTACTTAAGTAAAAGATCTGAGTACTTCTTCCACCACTGGCTGCAGTGCACATAATGCATGTTCCAATATTTGCCTCTGTTTTGTCCAGCATTTCAGGTGAACCAATCATTATGTAATAATAATAATAATGATAATAATAATACAAATAGGCAAAGCAACAGTCACAATAAAATAATACTTGCTATTTGTGCTCCATAATTTCTCCAGTGAGATCAATGTAGATTTTCCGATGTAAGACTTCGCCCTGGTAGGGCAGGGACTTGGATCAAGGCCTGTGGCTCTGTGGAGAAAGTCCTGAAGATCAGGGTCTACGTATCTGTTGTCTAGGTCCTGAGTGATGGCTGCCTTGGAATCTTTGATGGCTGTGATGCACTCATCTCTTGGTGCCATGGATTTGAGAATCCTTGTCTTCAGAGGGAGGATCATTGACAGAGGGGGTTGTGCTCATGAGAGCTCATGTGGGTTGGCACAGTCTTAAGGGGTTTGAGCAGCTGAATTAGTTCCTCTGCCAGTTTCAGCTCACTGTCAGACAATATGGCAATGTCCTTGACATTGTTCTTCATGGTCTTGTCCATCTGGGCAGAGTAAATGGCAGGCTGCTGCTCCAGATAACGTTCCAGCATATCATAGATGGTGTTCCAGTGAGTTATGACATCATGGATTTAGAGCTGCAACGATTAATTGATTAGTTGTCAACTATTAAATTAATCGCCAACTATTTTGATAATCGGTTTGAGTAATTTTTTAAGAAAAATAAGTCAAAATTCTCTGATTCCAGCTTCTTAAATGTGAATATTTTCTGGTTTCTTTCCTCCTCTATGACAGTAAACTGAATATCTTTGGGTTGTGGACAAAAGACATTTGAGGACGTCATCTTGGGCTTTGGGAAACACTGATCCACATTTTTCATCATTTTCTGACATTTTATAGACCAAACAACTAATCGATTAATCGAGAAAACAATGAAAATAATTGTTAATTGCAGCCCTACTTGACAGCATTCACATTGTTTGGTGCATTGTCCGTGGTGACTGGGATTGTGGAGTTGGGGTCTCTCTAGCTTCCGCTCACTGCATCCATCTCTGCATCAGCCAACCATCTGTAGTGAGAGGAGGTATGGGAAGTGTGAGTTGTTTTGGCCCTATCGGCTCTCCTCCTCCTCTCCTTGTGCTGGCCAGGGTGATGTCGGCGTAAATGACTTAACATGTTCGACGTGTCACTAGTGTAGTTAACGGCGAATCCATAATGGTCCCAGACAGCGGACTTATATGACACTGGGGCACCTTCTAAAGCCGGCCTGTCTCCTCCAGTCCCCGTTTCCAACCGCTTCACAAGTTTCCAATTGTGATGTTATCGGTGGATTGACATGTAATTCTGACAACTGATTGGACAGATACTCTCCAGGGAGATCGGACCCACGTGGGGTCACAGAACCGAATGAACCAAATGACCCGCGGTACGCATGCACGCCCTCAACCGTGGGTGGCGAACTGTACGGCTTGTTTGTTCTTTTGGGCAGCGGTTCTCAACGTGGGGTACGGGGACTACCGGGGTTCCTTGAGGGGGTTCCAGGGGGTCCCAGGCAAATTGATGAATCGTTAAACTTCACCGTTATTTCATTTACAAGAAGTTAACACAATTAGAGAATGTAGAAGAATGACTGTTTTGATCATAGTTTCACTGTTATCTCTCTACCTACAACACAGATAGTCATGGAATTCTGGACAACATCATATCTGACAATAAAAATATTCTCAGATTTGGGTCCGAGGGGCAAAATCTCATCAAATGGGGGTCCGTGGCTCTATTGTGGACTAAATTAGGGGTCCTTGATATGAAAAAGGTTGAGAATCACTGCTTTTGGGAACCGTTTTACCCCTATGTAAAATTAAGGGGGCAGGAGAAAAGTCTGAAAATTTGTATTCCAAACAGACAAACTGTGGACAAACTAATATTAGGCTAATAATAAGAGGAGGAAAAAAGAATAAGTGGGATTAGCACAAGTGTACTAGCTTTCATCTAGCCCTTTGTTTAATGCAAGATAGACACCCTATCCAGAAAGATAGGCCTACAGATGTCTTAGCAGTATTGTTTTAGAGAAATGTTCTTCCTGTAAAGATCACCTATCCACTTTCAGTCTGAGGCCAAATTTTGCTCATGTAACCTGCTTGAACTCTTAATTTTACAGGAAAGCAAATGTCCGAGTCACCATTCAGCTTCAGTTGACAACAAGCCCAGTACATAAAAGGGTGAGTATGAGTTTGGCTGAAATGGTTTACATTAATGGGTCAAAACATATAATGTTTACATTGTCCAAAATTTGAAAATAACCACGGTGTCCATTTCAATACTGTTACAGTATTTCTGCTCCATATCTATCTATCTAAAACTTAAAAATTAAGAGCTGTTTGTCCATTCACAGTGTATAACAGTGCTGCCTGGTTGTCTGAGAAAGAACTTGGCCTACAATGTTTCACCTTGTGTAACTTGCAGGGTGTTCAGGGTTCTTATGCAGGTCTGGAAAGTCTGGAAAAGTATTAAAAATGAATTTGATCATTTCCAGGTCTTGAATAGTTTGGGAATTTAAAAAAATGTATGGAAAAGTATGGAAAATGTTGCGGTTCTGGTCCGATACACACATAATTCTAGCTTTTATGTTGTTGTAAAGCCACTTTGAGTCCACAGTTTTTGTTGATGTGAAGAATAATGTTCAGATAGAGGGACGCTCTTATTACCCAGCCGCTGTCAGCATGCATTATATCAAATACCCACCAAAATCAAATCCGGTCAAGAACATAGGGTCTGGGAAAAATATGGAATTTTAGTGTAGGAACAGTGTAGGAACCCTGCCAATCATCTCACATATTCTGATATCTGTCGTTGTGAAGAACAATCTTCATCTATACAGTGATATGACCTAGTTAGCAGGGGCAAGATGTCTATCTGCGTAAATCATATTGAACACCAGACAGAATCTTCAAAACAAATCAAGGTCTGGAAAAAGTATGGAATTTTTTAATTGAAAATGTGTAGGAGCCCTGGGTGTTGCACATGGCCTCTTCATCTAAGGTTAGAGAGGAAGGGGAGAAAAAAGCAAGATGGCAAGAAGTGCAAGTGACTTATTCTTGAAGAAAACTGCCACTGCAATTTGGTAGCTTTTCAGATATCGACCTAATGAAAAAGGAGAGCCAGCGAATTTAGATGCAGCGGTGTGCAAGATATGCATGAAAAATTCAGCCATTGAAATCCCTCCAGCCCCCTGCAGTGTTATGTTTTAACTACCTGGTAATACTGTGTACTCCGGTAAAATTATGAGAAGGTTTAACGGTTTAATGCCCAAACCGAATTGAGATATTATGATTATTTACACATCTGTTGTAAAAAAAAAAAAGAACTTGTAAATCAAGTAAAGCAGTGTCTTTACTATGTTTACATGATCATATAAACAGCTCTCTCTAATAACTTAAGAAATAAATCTATAAGTACTCAGAATGGAAGACTAGGCTTTTTAAGAAGACACTGAACAAGGATATGTTTGAAGTAAGCTCCACCAGATCTAGTAGCCAATGAGCTGTTAATTAGAGAAAGAATATTAAAGTAAATGGCTACTGTTGCCTCTTGTAAAAAGTAGCTGCCTGCTGAAATAACTTTTTCAGCTGATTTTTCAGGCCTTCTTAAATGAAAGACAATAATGTGTTAAAAATGACTAATATATATGACTAATATTCTATTTTTTGTAGACTCACAGACATCTCATGTCTCATGATGTCTTATGACATACTGAAACCAGGTATTACATGATGACCATTTTATTAGATATAGTCTCTAAAAGTGTCTCTGCTGAAATATACTTTAAAAAATCTTTAGAAGTGCTCAATTGGTAAATAACGTTAAAATCATGACCTGATAATGTACTCTGAAGATGAAGATCTCAATTTTCTTTGTAAAGAAAATAAAACAAGCACAGATATCGTACAGGCCCACGGTGCATTCAGTGTTATGCTCAGCGTTTTTTTGTTGTTTTTTTTTTTAAATGTTTTTTTATTTTATTTCCCATCAGAGCAGTGTTTCCCGTAGGATTTTTTTTTTCCAGCAGTGTTGCGTATGTGTTCTGCAGGGGTTCTCAAGTTTACCTGTGACTTGATTCTGGATGCACGCATGCACGCACACACATACACACACTAGGGCTGAACGATTTTGAAAAAATATCTAATTATTATTTTGACTGATATTGCAATTGCGATATGATTTGCGATATTAGAGGGAATGATCATTTTTACATAATTATTATTTATTATTATCGTTGAAAAACGTATTAAAATGATTATGGTGTGATTTTTGCGGGGATCTGTACCAAACAAAGATGTTTTCTTAAGTCTGTAGAATATGATGTGTAGGCCAGGACATCTCTGCAGCACCACAATATTTCATTTAAAATGGTATTTTGACACATTTCACCTTTAACAAATATTGCACCTCCTGCGATTTGAAAATTGCAGTAGGCCATATTGCGATTTCGATAAAATTCGATTTGATTAATTGTTCAGCCCTAGCACACACACACACACACACACACACACACACACACACACACACACACACACACACACACACACACACACACACACACAGAGCTGATTCCCCACTGTTCGCGCAGACCATACAAGTTCCATCAATGTGCAAACAATGTTTGCTATGTCTTTGAGAAATTGCTATTAAGCATAGAGATAGATGTTACCTCATATGCCACTGCAGTTGCAGTGTAAGGTACCAGCTTATGTATTTTTGTCGACACAAGTTGTCTACATACGTTGACAAAAAAGACAGGGGACAGGAAGCGATGGGATTTATGGGAAATGTCTTAATTCTCAAAAATACTAGCACTAGCAATACCATTTGGATGAAATAGAGGGTATTGATGGTAAAAAATAATACACATTGTACCTTTTTTAAAATTTAATAACTTCTGGGAAACAGGGTTTCTTCCTACAGGCTAACTTTTTTTGTTTGTTTATATTAGGACCTCCTAGTCAGACTAACGGATGACCTAGATTCATATTTTCTGTTCAACGTCTCCATATCAGAAGAGGA